>NC_084736.1:9231098-9243598 GCF_033978785.1 Entelurus aequoreus | reverse complement strand
TGTAAAATGTTTGCGTTTCATTTGATCTAAAAGTCTTCTATTTGCGGCGTCTCCCCTTCCCCCTGACTTTCCCGCGCTGACGTCAGCGCGAAGTTATTTTCATGAATGGAGGGGGCGGTCACGAGGACGCGGTGACGTCAGCGCTCGCGGAAGCCGGAGCGTGGAATGTTCGTAACATTTTGTTGTTGTTTTGGAACTTCATTTAGTAGCTCGGCAGCTCGGCAGCTCGGTCGCCCCCCCGTCCGTCGGACTACACCTAGCGGGCTTGAGACGCCTCCCAGCCGGCCTCCTTCCTCAGGGTTAGGCGCCCACCTAACCGGACATATTTTATACCTTTTTTTTTTTTCTTCTTGTTTTGGTTTTTCCACGCATTTCCAGCCACGGAGTTTTACGCAAGTCCAGAGAGGTAAGACATTCCATTTCATGTTTATTTTGTCGATAAATATAGGAATTTTAATTCGTTTTGGGGCGGGGGGGATAAAAACAAGTTTGCACGTGTTGGAGTAAAAACATGAAGAGGGCAGCAAAAAAAGTTATTCCCATTATCTTGACTTCAGGCGCAAATGTTTTCGATAGCGGTTAAAATGAGGCTAAATTAATACAAGTGAAGTGAATTTAAGTATTTTTTTTACATCCAATGATGGCATTTAAATAATGATATTTAGGTATTTTGGCTATTTCTGTCACTAAAACTGGATGATGCAAGTCAATTATACGACACAATGTACAGATCATTGGCGTTGTCAGGCCTATTTTAGGGGGGCTCAAGCCCCCCTAAAATGTTCTTAAGCTCCCCTAAATAATTTGGTGTTTTTAAAAAAAAAAAAAAAAAAAATTTTTTTTTTTTCAAATACATGCCGACATATTCATTATAAAGTGGCCTGAATATGAGTTAAAATAAATAATCATATAACCTGTCATTATTCACTCAGTTTCCCCTCACGCGTGAGGTAGAGAGCCCCTTTAGTGCGTCGGAATCCAATGCATTCCACTTGTTCATATAGAAAATGCCCACATCACTCAAAATCCAGTCCGCATTTTTTCTGCAACCTTGCTTGCGGTCCTGCAGGTGTACGAAGCACATTAGCACACAGCACTGCAGAACAAGAACCTTGTGTCTGCAATTGTAAATCATTTAGTTTTTAAGTTTTGTGTTTCTTGTAGAATCTATATAAAGTAATATACATTAGCCTATTGTTAAAAAAATGAAAAAAACATCATGAAATATATTTGTTTTATTGTATTGTTACATTAATAGCTGTTGTATTATTATAGGATGGCTTGTTAAACATTTCATAGGATTTTCAGAGGGTGGAAAAACCAAGACATTTAATATAAAACGTAAAATGAATAAATACATAAAAAGAATAATTATTTTTTTTCATTTTGACAGAAAAAATATATATGTACTGCTTGAAATTGCAGCCTTTTAAATTTGAATAATATCCAATATTGCGACAAATATTACAGTATATTTCCAAACATGTTTTTGTCTAAATAAAAATAAAAATAATTAAATTTACAGCAAACTACCCATCAAATCAATAAAAAATGACAATAAATTTCACGTTGTTCTTTACAGCATATTGCTGTAAATTGATAAAAAATATTTTTTTTACGGTATTTGTGTGACCCAACATGTTATTTGATGTGGCCTTCCATGTTATTTTTTGTGGCCTGACACATTATTTTATATGCTCTGGCAGATTATTTTATGTGTCCCGCCGTATTATTTTATGTGGCTTGACACATTATTTTATTTGGCCCGCCATGTTATTTTATGTGGCCGGACACATTATTTTATATGCTCCGGCAGATTATTTTATATGGCCCGACACGTTATTTCATGTGCTCCGCCACTTTATTTCATGTGGCCTGACACATTATTTACGTGGACAGCCACATTATTTTATTTGGTCCGCCATATTATTTTACGTGGCCTGACACATTATTTTATATGCTCCGGCAGATTATTTTATATGGCCCGACATGTTATTTCATATGCCCCGCTACGTTATTGTAAGTCGCCCGCTATGTTATTTTATGTGGCCTAACACATTATTTATGTGGACAGCCACATTATTTTATTTGGCCCACCATGTTATTTTACGTTATTTTATATGCTCCGGCAGATTATTTTATAAGGCCCGACATGTTACTTGACCTGCCCCGCCACATTATTTTATGTGGCCTGACACATTATTTATGTGGACAGCCACATTATTTTATTTGGCCCGCCATTTTATTTTGTTATTTATTTTATATGCTCCGGCAGATTATTTTAAATGGCTCGACACGTTATTTCATGTGACCCGACATGTTTTGTTATGTGGCCCGACATGTTATTTTATGTGGCCTGACGCATTATTTTATATGGCCCGACATGTTATTTGACGTGCCCCGTCACGTTATTTTATGTGGCCCACCACATTATTTTATGTGGCCTGACACATTATTTATGTGGACAGCCACATTATTTTATTCGGCCCGCCATGTTATTTTATTATTTATTTTACATGCTCCGGCAGATTATTTCATGTGCACCGCCACGTTATTGTAAGTGGCCCGCCACGTTATTGTAAGTGGCCCGCCATGTTATTTTATGTGGCCTGACACATTATTTATGTGGAAAGCCACATTATTTTATTCGGCCTGCCATGTTATGTAATGTGGCTGGACACATTATTTTATATGCTCCGGCAGATTATTTTATATGGCCCGACACGTTAGTTTATGTGGTCTGACACATTATTCATGTGGACAGCCACATTATTTTATTTGGCCCGCCATGTTATTTTATTTGGCCGGACACATTATTTTATATGCTCCAGCAGATTATTTTATATGGCCCGAAATGTTATTTGACGTGCCCCGCCACATTATTTTATGTGGCCCGCCAAGTTATTTTATGTGGCCCGCCAAGTTATTTTACGTGGCCTGACACATTATTTATGTGGACAGCCACATTATTTTATTTGGCCCGCCATGTTATTTTATTATTTATTTTATATGCTCCGGCAGATTATTTTACATGGCCCGACACGTTATTTCATGTGACCCGACATGTTATTTTATGTGGCCTGACATGTTATTTTATGTGGCGGGACACATTATTTTATATGTTCCGGCAGATTATTTTATATGGCCCGACATGTTATTTGACGTGCCCCGCCACATTATTTTATGTGGCCTGCCACATTATTTATGTTGACAGCCACATTATTTTATTTGGCCCGCCATGTTATTTTTTTATTTTTTTTATATGCTCCGGCAGATTATTTTATATGGCCTGACACGTTATTTCATGTGGCCCGACATGTTATTTTATGTGGCCTGACACATTATTCATGTGGACAGCCACATTATTTTATTTGGCCCACCATGTTATTTTATTTCATTATTTATTTTATATGCTCCGGCAGATTATTTCACGTGGCCCGACATGTTATTTTACGTGACCTGACACATTATTCATGTGGACAGCCACCTTATTTTATTTGGCCCACCATGTTATTTTATTATTATTTCATTATTTATTTTATATACTACGGCAGATTATTTCATGTGGCCTGACACATTATTTATGTGGACAGCCACATTATTTTATTTGGCCCACCATGTTATTTTATTATTAATTTATTATTCATTTTTATGCTCCGGCAGATTACTTTATATGGCCCGACACGTTATTTTAAGTGGCCGCTAAATTGCCAGAATAAAAAATGGAACTTGAACAGTTTTTCCATAAAAAACAATGTAAATTCAACACAAACATTCTGGCAACTAAGCTGCCATCTTTTTCCTTAAAAAAATCCCCCCAAAAAACAGTGGTATTGTTTTTTTCATTTACTGTAAAATGTTATAAAAATGTTGTAAAGAAAACAAAACACTGTATTTTACAGCAAAATTTTGTAAATGTAAAGTTTTTACTGTAAAATCTACTTAAAACAATTTATATACTTAATAATGAAATCCAGAGGCAAATTCATACATTATTCACTGCTACAAGCGGCCCTCTGATGTTGATCCTAATATGTACATTTATGCGTGAGTTATACGCCTGCACGGACATAGTCTGAATATTTGTGTTTTTTTCTCTTTTTCACACTAGTTTTTGCATGCTTATCGACTTATTTGGTTCTCCGTGATCATGGAAAATATGAATCGGATCAAAAAGGTTCACACCTCTTGGACCGTTTTCATTGCGATCCCTGGAGTGTGACCGACTATTCTAATGCAAAAAAAACAAAAATCCCAGGCTGCCTTTGACATTGGAAACAACACGTGGTGTGCATTTTCAACATGTAGGACAAAGGGCAGCGTGAGGAGTCAAGACCACCAGGGACGGGGGACGGGGGGGTTGACATATCTTGGTAAACACGACTCCCCAGTGGGGGTGAAAGAGCAAATCTTATCTTTGCCTTCCGCGGTTTATTGTCCAGTACGGCACGCTGTAATCCAGTTTCTAAGCACGCCTGTGCGTATTTGTGCGAGCGACCAATTTGAGTCACCGCTTTAAATGTCACAAAAATCTTCATTCCGGGTGGGTGCACAGAATGTGGGAGTGGGCGCTCGTGAGGTCGAACATGTGGCTCCGTTTCCACCCCCCCCGTCCTCCTGTCACCTTTTTCTGGATGAGTCACTTTTCTGTACATGTTTGAGTTATCGGCGTTTATTTACTATTTTGCCCCGATGAAGAGCGGCGAGGGGAGGCGGGGAGCGTTCATGTGGTGGAGTGTTGTGAAAGTGACATAGCTGCGGTGAGCGATGTGATGACTCACTGGGATGTGTGCACGCTCGGAGGGAGGGGACATCCACTTTTGATGAGCCTGTGATTAAATATCGTGTACACAGAGAGTATAAAATATTACTAGCAGGCAAAGTGATCCAATTCAAGGGTTAAGATAATCAATAGGGGTGAATTACCTTTTTTTTTTTGTCTTTTTGCACCAACTTGTTTAAGAAAAAGACCTCTTCCAGATGCTGACTTTTGAACTTTTGCGCCTATAACAATCCGGATGGTTATTTTCCTCTTTGTTCCGGAGGACACCACGTCCATTTCCAAAAAAAAAAAAAAGTGAAATGTGGAGTCGTCAGACCACAGAATACATGTCCACTTTGCATCGGTCCATTTTAGATGAGCTCGGGCCCAAGCGAAGCCGGCGGCGTTTCCGGGTGTTGTTGATAAATGGCTTTTCCGCTTTGTAAGGTAGAGTTTTAACTTGCACTTACAGATGTAGCGACGGACTGTAGTTACTGACAGTGGTTTTCTAGTGTTCCTGAGCCCATGTGGCGATATCCTTTACACACAATGTTGGTTTTCAGCCTTGCTGCTTACGTGCAGGAATTTGTCCAGATTTTCTGAACCTTTGCATCATCATCATCATCAATCTTTATTGCAGACCTTAAGATCCATTAAACATATAAAAAACACAAAACATTAAAAATGCATCGGCCCAAGCGAAGTTGGCGGCGTTTCTGGGTGTTGTTGATAAATGGCTTTTTCGCTTTTGCATAGTAGAGTTTTAACTCGCACTAACAGATGTAGCGACGAACTGTAGTTACTGACAGTGGTTTTCTGAAGTGTTCCTGAGCCCATGTGGTGATATCCTTTACACACAATGTTGGTTTTCAGCCTTGCTGCTTAAGTGCAGTGATTTCTCCAGATTTTCTGAACCTTTGCATCGATCCATCTCAGATAAACTCGGGCCCAAGCGAAGCCGGCGGCGTTTCCGGGTGTTGTTGATAAATGGCTTTTCGCTTTTGCATAGTACAGTTTTAACTCGCACTAACAGATGTAGCGACGGACTGTAGTTACTGACAGTGGTTTTCTAAAGTGTTCCTGAGCCCATGTGGCGATATCCTTTACACACAATGTTGGTTTTCAGCCTGGCTGCTTACATGCAGTGATTTCTCCAGATTTTCTGAACCTTTGCATCATCATCATCATCAATCGTTATTGCAGACCTTAAGATCCATTAAACATATAAAAAACACAATACAAAACATTAAATAAAACATTAAAAACATTAAAAATGCATCAGCGTTTCTGGGTGTTGTTGATAAATGGCTTTTTCGCTTTTGCATAGTAGAGTTTTAACTCGCACTAACAGATGTAGCGACGAACTGTAGTTACTGACAGTGGTTTTCCGAAGTGTTCCCGAGCCCATGTGGTGATATCCTTTACACACAATGTTGGTTTTCAGCCTTGCTGCTTACGTGCAGGGATTTCTCCAGATTTTCTGAACCTTTGCATCGATCCATCTCAGATAAACTCGGGCCCAAGCGAAGCCGGCGGCGTTTCCGGGTGTTGTTGATAAATGGCTTTTCGCTTTTGCATGGTAGAGTTTTAACTCACACTAACCGATGTAGAGACGGACTGTAGTTACTGACAGTGGTTTTCCGAAGTGTTCCCGAGCCCATGTGGTGATATCCTTTACACACAATGTTGGTTTTCAGCCTTGCTGCTTACGTGCAGTGATTTCTCCAGATTTTCTGAACCTTTGCATCGATCCATCTCAGATAAACTCGGGACCAAGCGAAGCCGGCGGCGTTTCCGGGTGTTGTTGATAAATGGCTTTTCGCTTTTGCATGGTAGAGTTTTAACTCACACTAACCGATGTAGAGACGGACTGTAGTTACTGACAGTGGTTTTCCGAAGTGTTCCCGAGCCCATGTGGTGATATCCTTTACACACAATGTTGGTTTTCAGCCTTGCTGCTTACGTGCAGTGCTTTCTCCAGATTTTCTGAACCTTTGCATCGATCCATCTCAGATAAACTCGGGCCCAAGCGAAGCCGGCGGCGTTTCCGGGTGTTGTTGATAAATGGCTTTTCGCTTTTTAATAGTAGAGTTTTAACTCGCACTAACCGATGTAGAGACGGACTGTAGTTACTGACAGTGGTTTTCTGAAGTGTTCCCGAGCCCATGTGGTGATATCCTTTACACACAATGTTGGTTTTCAGCCTTGCTGATTACGTGCAGGGATTTCTCCAGATTTTCTGAACCTTTGCATCATCATCATCATCAATCTTTATTGCAGACCTTAAGATCCATTAAACATATAAAAAACACAATACAAAACATTAAATAAAACATTAAAAACATAAAAAATGCGTCAGCGTTTCTGGGTGTTGTTGATAAATGGCTTTTCCGCTTTGCATGGTAGAGTTTTAACTCGCACTAACCGATGTAGAGACGGACTGTAGTTACTGACAGTGGTTTTCCGAAGTGTTCCCGAGCCCATGTGGTGATATCCTTTACACACAATGTTGGTTTTCAGCCTTGCTGCTTACGTGCAGGGATTTCTCCAGATTTTCTGAACCTTTGCATCGATCCATCTCAGATAAACTCGGGCCCAAGCGAAGCCGGCGGCGTTTCCGGGTGTTGTTGATAAATGGCTTTTCGCTTTTGCATAGTACAGTTTTAACTCGCACTAACAGATGTAGCGACGGACTGTAGTTACTGACAGTGGTCTTCTAAAGTGTTCCTGAGCCCATGTGGCGATATCCTTTACACACAATGTTGGTTTTCAGCCTGGCTGCTTACGTGCAGTGATTTCTCCAGATTTTCTGAACCTTTGCATCATCATCATCATCATCAATCTTTATTGCAGACCTTAAGATCCATTAAACATATAAAAAACACAAAACATTATAAAAAACATTAAAAATGCATCGGCCCAAGCGAAGTCGGCTGCGTTTCTGGGTGTTGTTGATAAATGGCTTTTTCGCTTTTGCATAGTAGAGTTTTAACTCGCACTAACAGATGTAGCGACGAACTGTAGTTACTGACAGTGGTTTTCTGAAGTGTTCCTGAGCCCATGTGGTGATATCCTTTACACACAATGTTGGTTTTCAGCCTTGCTGCTTACGTGCAGGGATTTCTCCAGATTTTCTGAACCTTTGCATCGATCCATCTCAGATAAACTCGGGCCCAAGCGAAGCCGGCGGCGTTTCTGGGTGTTGTTGATAAATGGCTTTTCCGCTTTGCATAGTAGAGTTTTAACTTGCACTTACAGATGTAGCGACGGACTGTAGTTACTGACAGTGGTTTTCCGAAGTGTTCCTGAGCCCATGTGGTGATATCCTTTACACACCGGTGTCGGTTTTTGATGCAGTACCGCCAAAAAGGAATCGAAGGTCCGTAATATCATCGCTTACGTGCAGTGATTTCTCCAGATCCTCTGAACCTTTTGATGAAATTACAGACCGTAGATGGTGACATTGCAATAGCTAGTTGAGAAATGTTGTTATTAAACAATTTGCTCACGCATTTGTTGACAAAGTGGTGACCCTCGCCCCCATCCTTGTTTGTGAATGACTGAGCATTTCATTAAAGGTTCTTTTATACCCAATCATGGCACCCACCTGTTCCCAATTAGCCTGTTCACCTGTGGGATGTTCCAAATAAGTGTTTGATGAGCATTCCTCAACTTAGTCTTTTTTGCCACTCGTGCCAGCTTTTTTGAAACATGCTGCACGGCCGATCTACCAACCGAGCTATACCGCCCATAAATAAAATATTAAAAATATTAAAAAAATATATAAAAAATATTAAAAATATAAAATAAATATTAAAAATATAAAATAGTCGGCACCCCACATCAGACTCAGTCATACACCATCACCAGCATCACCTTCTCCGGCCACGACATCCACCTCCCATCCTCAGTCACTAATCTGGGTGCTAGAATGGACCCTCACTTGACCTTTGAGGCTCAAATAAAACAACTGTGCAAGACCTCCTTCTACCACCTCACTCACTCTCTCTGATGCCGAGAGGCTCGTCCACGCCTCTGTCTCCTCCAGTCTGTGGAACGCTCTCCCTGACCACCTGAGGGCACCACAGACTGTGGATGCTTTCAAAAAAGCCTTTTTTTTTTTTTTTTTTAGATATGTGCATACTAGTTATAGCTATTTGGCTGTTCTAGTTTGTATTTTTATTTATTTATTTATTATCGTTTTTATTTATTTATTTTTTAATACACTGTAGCACTGTAGCACTTTGAGATTGTTCACTCAATATAAAGTGCTTTTTACCAATAAAATCTATTATTATTATTATAAAATAAATATTAATTATTAATAGTTAAATATAATATTAAAATATAATATATTTATATTTAATATTTATATATAATATATTTATATTTAATATAAATATAATATTAAATATTACATATATATATATAAATATTAAATACATATTAAATATTAATAAAAAATAAATAAAATAAATATAAAAAATATAGAAAAATATAAAAAAATTAAATAATGTGGTGGGCCAGATTTGGCCCCCGGGGCCTCGAGTTTGCCACCCGTGCACTAGACGGCGCAGGTGGAACCTCATGGAAGTTGTCGACCCGCATCCTGCTGACTCGGCCTCATTGTGCTCCGAGGTGCGGCTCGCTCACAGTTTATTTATTTTGCGGGATGTTATTTGGAATTCCTCGCCCGGCTGCTCGCTGATGCAATTTCTGTGCGGGATTCCACAGAAGCCGGGGGCGGCAACCGCAGAGAACGAGGAACGAGACTTGTTCATTTTTGAGGTATCAAAAGTGCTTGTTGTGAACACGAAAGACGATTATGAACACATTTAGTTTTGATGTTCTTTTTCTTCCCACACGTTCTGCATTCTTGGAATTGTCCTCGAGTCCTCCTCCCTTTTCCTGCAAAGATCTCTGGTGGCCATACCAACCGTTCCTAAGGGTCGTTTTCCTTCCTCCTCGTGAAACAACGGGATTTTCCAGGAAACGTCAGCTCGAGAGGGTGTGATTCCCTGCCCCGCCGCCTTGTCGCTTTTACCAGTAAACAGCGTGACTCACCGCTCGGCTATGCGTTCCGTTTCCTTCACGTCGGGTCCCACCAAATGTGCTGCGCTGGGGTCTTTCCCAGGGATGTCGCCCTGGCGGTGCGAGGGAAGATTATCTTGCAGGGGGCGGCTGCCGCTTTGCACTAGGAATTAGCAAACAGAAAAAGGGAAACAAGACACAAATCTGTTTGTTTTGTTACCTGCTGCAGCCTTGAACTTGACCAGAGGCCTGCAAGGCTTCAACATGTCAATCAACAAAAGCTGGAAAGTCTTGTTTTGTCCACAATTTACTTCCCGTATTTTCCGGACTATAAGGCACACTTAAAATCCTTTTTTTCCCCCCTCAAAACTCGACAGTGCGCCTTATAACCCGGTGGGCCTAATGTACGGGAAATTTTTGGTTGTGCTTACCGACCTCGAAGCTATTTTATTTGGTACATGGTGTAATGATAAGTGTGACCAGTAGATGGCAGTCATACACAAGAGACACATGTAGACTAGAGATGTCCGATAATATCGGACTGACGATTTTTCGGCAGATAAATGCTTTAAAATGTAATATCGGAAATTATCGGTATCCAGTGTTTCCCATAAACTGCCAAGATACCTGTGGCGGTGGGGGCGGGGCTATGGGCGTGGTCACCATGACATCATCGAGTAATTTGCATAATTTACTACAATGGTTTGATTTTCTCTAAAAAGGCTAAAAAAATGTATACTTACTAATTAACAATAACAGTTTTGTTTTAAACGTCCATCAATCCTTCCATTTTACAATATAATTACAACACTTTATGTACATATTTATATACAGATTTGAACAATACGTTATTCACTGAAATATATTTATTAATTGTGGTTCTTACGAAAAATATATCTTATAAAATATAAAAGCTAAAATGTCTCAAAGCTCTGCCCCTTTAATTAGTGCATACTAAATAATTTAACTTTAGCCTACTACTACAACCATATTATTTACCAGCAACATAAAGTGAAACAGAGGCAGAGGTGTCCTGCCACAGTCAGTAACAAATAAACAGAAAACAGTAGTGGTCAAATACAAATAAGGCAACAACAGAAGTATCCTACACTTCTCTTTTGTAAAGTAAATCTGAACAGCCTATATGGGCATCTACATCAACTATATGATTTGCCTGAGAAGCTGGAGAGGACAAAAAAAAAAAAAAAAAAAAAAAAAAAAAAAAAATATATATATATATATATTTTTATTTTTTTATTTTTTAAAATTTGTGGCGGGCGTAATTCTTTCGTGGCGGGCCGCCACAAATAAATGAATGTGTGGGAAACACTGGTATCGGTTTCAAAAAGTAAAATTTATGACTTTTTCAAACGCCGCTGTGTACACGGACGTAGGGAGAAGTACAGAGCGCCAATAAACCTTAAAGGCACTGCCTTTGCGTGCCGGCCCAGTCACATAATATCTACGGCTTTTGACACACTCACAAGTGAATGCAAGGCATACTTGGTCAACAGCCATACAGATCACACTGAGGGTGACCGTATAAACAACTTTAACACTGTTAAAAATAACACCAAACAAGAATGACAAACACATTTCGGGAGAACATCCGCACCGTAACACAACAGAACAAATACCCAGAACCCCTTGCAGCACTAACTCTTCCGGGACGCTACAATATACACCCCCCTGCAACCCCCGCCCCCACCTCAACCTCCTCATGCACTCTCAGGGAGAGCATGTCCCAAATTCCAAGCTGCTGTTTTGAGGCATGTTAAAAAAAAATAATGCACTTTGTGACTTCAATAATAAATATGGCAGTGCCATGTTGGCATTTTTTTTTCCATAACTTGAATTGATTTATTTTTGGAAAACTTTGTTACATTGTTTAATGCATCCAGCGGAGCATCACAACAAAATTAGGCATAATAATGTGTTAATTCCACGACTGTATATATAGGTAGCGGTTGATATTGGTATCGGTAATTAAGAGTTGGACAATATCGGAATATCGGCCAAAAAGCCATTATCGGACATCTCTAATGTAGACTGCAATATGACTCAAGTAAACAACACCAAAATGTTATATATTCCATTGAAAATATAGAACATTACACACGGCGCTCAAAAATCTATCAACATGTTTTAGTAGGACTTTGGTAAGCTATGAAGCCACACCGCTTGATGGATTGTACTGTGCTTCAACATAGGAGTATTATTATGGTGAAGTTAGTGCACAATTTACTAAAAGTGTATTACCGTATTTTCCGGACTATAAGGCGCACTTAAAATCCTTTCATTTTCTCAAAACTCGCCTTATAACCCGGTGCGCCTAATGTACGGAATAATTCTGGTTGTGCTTACCGACTTCGAAGCGGTTTTATTTGGTACATGGTGTAATGATAAGTGTGACCAGTAGATGGCAGTCACACATAAGAGATACGTGTAGACTGCAATATGACTCAAGTAACACCAAAATTTGAATTGTTCCATTGAAAATATAGAACATTAAACACGGCGCTCAAAAATCTATCAAAATGTTTTAGTAGGACTTTGGTAAGCTATGAAGCCACACCGCTTGATGGATTGTACTGTGCTTCAACATAGGCGTATTATTATGGTGTGTGTAAAAGGTAAGACATATTATCTGGCCCTTTGTTTCGCAATATTATGCAAAAGCAATTTTTCTTACCTTCTGGTACTTGCT
>NC_084736.1:9221098-9226098 GCF_033978785.1 Entelurus aequoreus | reverse complement strand
TGCCTCTGTGACAACTTTTTTGCAATGTGTTGCTGTCATCTGTGCACATTGTGTAAAGCCAAGCATATTCTTGTAAAAGTTAGTTTTCAAAGTTACATTCCCCTCGTTCTGCACGTCAGTGTTTAATTTCACGCAGCTTTTTCCCCCCGTCTTTTATCTTGTGGCAGTCATTCGTTGCCACTTATGACAACAACTGTTGGCTGGGGAATGAGGGGATTTCTGAGGTGTGACATTTGAAAAAGAAAGGATAAAGAAAGCAGTTGAAGGTTGAACGCCGTTCAATTTCTTGGCACTTTGTAACTTTTTTTTTTTTTTTTGCCGTAGGAAATAATGCAAAAAGGAAAAAGTCTGTTCCCTAGTCAACAGTTTTTTATTTTATTTTTGCCTATTGTTCACAACCATTATACACCAAGTAAAATTCCTAGTTTGTGAACCCGTTCTCAAACAATGGCAATAAAAACGAATGCGTTCTAACTTGTAAATAAAAGTCGGCTCACAGCGGACCTCTATTCCGCTCATGAAATCCAATAAGTATTAGTGATATTGTTATTATAAGTGCTAACGCAGACTAACTAATTTTAGCAGCAATGTTTATGTCATCTAGTGGTCTGCTGTTTCCTCGCTTCCCTGCTCCCTGGAAGTTTGTTGTAGATCCTAAATCATGACACTAACCTGGATAGAAGAAGGCTGAGGATGTATTCCGACCAGTTGGTCCACTTTGACAGCCAAATTAGACTCGGAAATGGCGAGGACATGAAAATGCTCCACAAAAAAGTGTTTATCGGAATTTTTTTTTAAAATATTTTGAGTAAAGAAATAAAACAGGTGACAAAAGTTGTACGTACGATTATTTTTTAAAATATTTACTTAAATACTAATATTACTTTAAAAATAGTGTTTGTAGTAAAAATAAACACGATTGTAAGACTTTCTTCACCCGCACAAAAAAACAAACAAACAAAAAAAGACGATATAATTTAATCGACAATAAAGTGCTCTTGTATCACAAAAATATTTCAAATATTATGAGCGAAGGAATCAAACAGGTGAAAATAAAATTGTAAATTTAATGATTTTTTAAAAAATATATTTACTTGAAATTTGTTTTAATCATGAAAAAGAATAAAATTTAAAAATTAAAATTTGCGTGAAAAATATAGCATTTTATATTGAAAATAAACACTATTGTAAGATTTAAACAATTTCTTACCTCAAATAACTTTATTTATTTATTTTTTTTGTGTAAAAAAAAAAAAAGAAAAAAAAAGACTTTCTTCACGCACACAAAACAACAACAAAAATAATAAAATAAAGTGCTCTTGTATCACAAAAATATTATAAATATTATGAGCGAAGAAATCAAACAGGGGAAAATACATTTGTAAATTGTATGATTTTAAAAAAAATATATTTACTTGAAATTTGTTTTAATCATGAAAAAGAAGAAAAGTTGTATATTAAAATGTTTTTAAAAAAATTCCATGAAAAATGTAAACTTTCTTCCGACCTGAAAAAACTAACAAAAAGTAATTTTAAATCTACGATAAAGCGCTTTTTATCGTGAACAAAGTAAAACATTACAAAGAAAGGAATGAAACAGATAAGAATAAAGTTGCACATTTTATGATTTTTAAAAAAAATACATACTTGAAACTTTTTTCCATCACTTGAATTTTTTTCAATCCTGTAAACAAGAATACAAGTTGTATATTTAAAAAATATTTGCATGCAAAATAGCATTTATATTAAAAATAAACACTATTGTAAGATTTAAACTTTCTTCCCTCAAAAAGGACTTTCTTCACCCGCACAAAAAAACAAACAAAAATAAGATGATATAATTTAATCGACAATAAAATGCTCTTGTATCACAAAAATATTTCAAATATTATGAGGGAAGGAATCAAACAGGTGAAAATAAAATTGTAAATTTTATGATTTTTAAAAATATATTTATTTGAAATTTGTTTTAATCATGAAAAATAATAAAGGTTGTATATTTTAAAAAAATAAAAAATTGCATGAAAAATATAGCATTTTATATTGAAAATAAACACTATTGTAAGATTTAAACTTTCTTACCTCAAATAACTATTTATTTATTTATTTTTTTTGTGTAAAAAAAAAAAAAAAAGAAAAAAAAAAGACTTTCTTCACGCACACAAAACAACAACAAAAATAATAAAATAGAGTGCTCTTGTATCACAAAAATATATCAAATATGAGGGAAGGAATCAAACAGGTGAAAATACATTTGTAAATTGTATGATTTTTTAAAAATATATTTACTTGAAATTTGTTTTAATCATGAAAAAGAAGAAAAGTTGTATATTAAAATGTTTTTTTTTTAAAATTCCATGAAAAATGTGAACTTTCTTCCGCCCTGAAAAAACTAACAAAAAGTAATTTTAAATCTACGATAAAGCGCTTTTTATCGTGAACAAAGTAAAACATTACAAAGAAAGGAATCAAACAGGTGAGAATAAAGTTGTACATTTTATGATTTTTTTGGAAAATACATACTTGCAACTTTTTTCCATCACTTGAATTTTTTTCAACCCTGTAAACAACAATACAAGTTGTATATTAAAAAAAAAATTTCATGAACAATAGCATTTATATTAAAAATAAACTATATTGTAAGATTTAAACTTTTTTCCCTCAAATAAGACTTTCTTCACGCACACAAAACAACCAAAAAAATAATAAAATAAAGAGCTCTTGTATCACAAAAATATTATAAATATTATGAGCGAAGAAATCAAACAGGTGAAAATAAAATTGTAAATTTTATGATTTTTTTGAATATATTTTACTTGAAATTTGTTTTAATCATGAAAAATAATAAGTATATTTAAAAAAAAAATTGCATGAATAATATAGCATTTATATTAAAAATATACACTATTGTAAGATGTAAACTTTCTTACCCCCTGAAAAAACTAACGCAAAATAATTTTAAATCCACGATAAAGCGATTTTTTTATCGTGAACAAAGTAAAACATTACTAAGAAAGGAATCAAACAGATGAGAATAAAGTTGTACATTTTATGATTTTTTTGAAAATACATACTTGAAACTTTTTTTTATCACTTGCATTTTTTTCAATCCTGTAAACAACAATACAAGTTGTATATTAAAAAAAAATTTCATGAACAATAGCATTTATATTAAAAATAAACTATATTGTAAGATTTAAACTTTTTTCCCTCAAATAAGACTTTCTTCACGCACACAAAACAACCAAAAAAATAATAAAATAAAGAGCTCTTGTATCACAAAAATATTATAAATATTATGAGCGAAGAAATCAAACAGGTGAAAATAAAATTGTAAATTTTATGATTTTTTTGAATATATTTTACTTGAAATTTGTTTTAATCATGAAAAATAATAAGTATATTTAAAAAAAAAATTGCATGAATAATATAGCATTTATATTAAAAATATACACTATTGTAAGATGTAAACTTTCTTACCCCCTGAAAAAACTAACGCAAAATAATTTTAAATCCACGATAAAGCGATTTTTTTATCGTGAACAAAGTAAAACATTACTAAGAAAGGAATCAAACAGATGAGAATAAAGTTGTACATTTTATGATTTTTTTGAAAATACATACTTGAAACTTTTTTTTATCACTTGCATTTTTTTCAATCCTGTAAACAAGAATACAAGTTGTATATTAAAAAAATATTTGCATGAAAAATAGCAATTATATTAAAAATAAACACGATTGTAAGATTTAAACTTTCTTCCCTCAAAAAGGACTTTCTTCACCCGCACAAAAAAACAAACAAACAAAAAAAACGATATAATTTAATCGACAATAAAGTGCTCTTGTATCACAAAAATATTTCAAATATTATGAAGGAAGGAATCAAACAGGTGAAAATAAAATTGTAAATTTTATGATTTTTTTAAATATATTTACTTGAAATTTGAAAAATAATAAAAGTTGTATATTTGAAAAAGAAAAAAAAACGCATGAAAATTATAGCATTTATAATAAAAATAAACATTATTATAAGATGTAAACTTTCTTCCGCCCTGAAAAAACTAACCAAAAGTAATTTTAAATCTACGATAAAGCGCTTTTTATCGTGAACAAAGTAAAACATTACAAAGAAAGGAATCAAAAAGGTGAGAATAAAATTTTAAATTTTTTTTGGAAAATACATACTTGCAAGTGTGGAAACAACAAAACACTGACTAATATGCAAGTGTAAAAAGAAGTCAACCAATGTATGAATGATAAAACACTTACCCACATCCAAGTGTGAAAACAACAAAACACTGACTAACATGCAAGTGTAAAAAGAAGTTAAGCAGTGTACAAATGACAAAACACTTACCCACATCCAAGTGTAGAAACAAAACACTGATATGGGACGGCGTGGCGAAGTTGGTAGAGTGGCTGTGCCAGCAATCGGAGTGTTGCTGGTTACTGGGGTTCAATTCCCACCTTCTACCTTCCTAGTCACGTCCGTTGTGTCCTTGGGCAAGACACTTCACCCTTGCTCCTGATGGCTGCTGGTTAGCGCCTTGCATGGCAGCTACCGCCATCAGTGTGTGAATGTGTGTGTGAATGTGTGTGTGAATGTGTGTGTGAATGTGTGTGTGAATGTGTGTGTGAATGTGTGTGTGAATGTGGAAATAGTGTCAAAGCGCTTTGAGTACCTTGAAGGTAGAAAAGCGCTATACAAGTATAACCCATTTATCATTTATATGCAAGTGTAAAAAGAAGTTAACTAATGTATGAATGATAAAAATGCGTGAAAACAACAAAACACTGACTAATATGCAAGTGTAAAAAGAAGTTAAGCAGTGCATACAAACACAAAACACTTACCCACATCCAAGTGTGAAAACAAAAAGTGTGTTGATGCTTTTTATCAGCTGGCTGAGGTTTAGTGCCACTTTCCAGGCACACTTCCTGTTCCTCTTCCTCTTCCTGTTCCTGTTCCTGTTCCTGTTCCTCTTCCTGTTGTCATGTGT
>NC_084736.1:9161098-9218598 GCF_033978785.1 Entelurus aequoreus | reverse complement strand
TTTGAATTATTTACTCTGCAGAATAGCAAATGTCCACCAACTAGTTGTTGTCCCGGTACAACAAAATGTATTTTGATACTTTTCAAAATAAAGGGGATCACAAAAATGTCATTATTGGCTTTATTTGAACAAAAAAATCTTATGGTACATTAAACATATGTTTATTATTGCAAGTTTGTCCTTAAATAAAATAGTGAACATACTAGACAACTTGTCTTTTAGTAGTAAGTAAACAAACAAAGACTCCTAATTAGTCTGCTGACATATGCAGTAACATATTGTGTCATTATGTCAAAAAATATTAAGGACAAGCTGTAAAAAAATGATTATTAATCTACTTGTTCATTTTCTCTTTCAACATGTTCTATCTACACTTCTGTTAAAATGTAATAATCACTTCTTCTTCTCTTGTTTGGATACTTTACATTAGTTTTGGATGATACCACAAATTTGGGTGTATCGATCCGATACCAAGTCGTTACGGGATCATACATTGGTCATATTCAAAGTCCTCATGTGTCCAGGGACATATTTACTGACTTTATAAAACATAATATACATTTTTAAAAACGAAAAAAGATTTTGTGATGCTAAAAAATATCGACTTAGTCATAGTAGTATCGACTAGATACGCTCCTGTACTTGGTATCATTACAGTGGATGTCAGGTGTAGATCCATTGAATTATATTTATAAAGCGCTTTTTTACATAGAGAAACCCAATATCTGAGTTACATTTAAACCAGTGTGGGTGGCACTGGGAGCAGGTGGGTGAAGTGTCTTGCCCAAGGACACGACGGCAGTGACTAGGATGGCGGAAGCGGGGATCGAACCTGGAACCCTCAAGTTGCTGTCACGGCCGCTCTACCAACCGAGCTATGCCGCCCGTGGCATTTGTTTACATTAGTGTGGAGCGAAGCGTGTTTAGCTATTCCTCGTCCTGCAGTGATAATGATACTTGCAAGAAGCTTACTTTATTTGTCGCCATGGAGACGAGGATTAGTGATTTAGAAGTTGCTAAAACACTGCCGACTGCGGATGGCATGTCTTAAAGCACCTCTTCCTGAGGGTGTTTCAGTGTTATAACTGTCTACACACTGTGTCTGCTTGTAAGTACTCAGTGATTGTGCGCTGCCGAACATGCTCCTCTGCTCGTCAAACCAGCGTAATTGTCAAACAGACCATTTTGATTCATTAGTATCGCGATACTATACTAGTACTGGTATACCGTACAACCCGAGTACTTAGTCATGCTGCTGCTGCCTCCTCAGATGCCATGATATCAAATTCTGCTTTTTTTAGTGAGTCAATCTTTAAGTGGACCAGCCTCAGGCGATATTGCACATCTATCCTGCAAGTCTGATACGGACTTCACTCACGTTGGTTGAGGTGAACAAGTCGATACTGTTATTTAATAGACGTAATACAAGTTTTGACTCATTTTTACACCTTTTCTCTGAGTTCCTTAAAAAAAAAAGGTAGAAAAGCGCTATACAAGTACAACCCATTTACCATTTTCCACCATGTTGTGTCCTCATCTTTTCACATGACTGTTTTACCGGCAACATCGTTTTTTTTTCTTCTGTCCTTTACTGTCGATCGTGGCGCTGAGTTATAGCAGTTACAAATAAAACCGGCATGAGTCAGCATTTCAAAATCAGGCAAATTAAAACACAGATTTAAAAAAAAAAGAAAAAAGGACAACAGTGAATATTTGTCGTCGTCTTAGGTCCGGGGGCCAAATCTGGCCCGCCAAATTATTTTATGTGGCCCGCGAAAGCCTGGAAATACAAACCCCGTTTCCATATGAGTTGGGAAATTGTGTTAGATGTAAATATAAACGGAATACAATGATTTGCAAATCATTTTCAACCCATATTCAGTTGAATGCACTACAAAGACAACATATTTGATGTTCAAACTCATTAACTTTTTTTTTTTTTTGGCAAATAATAATTAACTTAGAATTTCATGGCTGCAACACGTGCCAAAGTAGTTGGGAAAGGGCATGTTCACCACTGTGTTACATGGCCTTTCCTTTTAACAACACTCAGTAAACGTTTGGGAACTGAGGAGACACATTTTTTAAAGGCCTACTGAAATGACATTTTTTTTTATTTAAACGGGGATAGCAGATCCATTCTATGTGTCATACTTGATCATTTCGCGATATTGCCATATTTTTGCTGAAAGGATTTAGTAGAGAACATCGACGATAAAGTTCGCAACTTTTGGTCGTTGATAAAAAAGCCTTGCCTGTACCGGAAGTAGCGTGACGTCACAGGTTGAAAGGCTCCTCACATTTCCCCATTGTTTACACCAGCAGCGAGAGCGATTCGGACCGAGAAAGCGACGATTACTCCATTAATTTGAGCGAGGATGAAAGATTTGTGGATGAGGAACGTGAGAGTGAAGGACTACAGTGCAGTGCAGGACGCATCTTTTTTCGCTCTGACCGTGACTTAGGTACAAGCTGGCTCATTGGATTCCACACTCTCTCCTTTTTCTATTGTGGATCACGGATTTGTATTTTAAACCACCTCGGATACTATATCCTCTTGAAAATGAGAGTCGAGAACGCGAAATGGACATTCACAGTGACTTTTATCTCCACGACAATACATCGGCGAAGCACTTTAGCTACTGAGCTAACGTGATAGCATCATGCTTAACTGCAGATAGAAACAAAAGAAATAAACCCCTGACTGGAAGGATAGACAGAAAATCAACAATACTTTTAAACCATGGACATGTAAATACACGGTTAATGCTTTCCAGCGTGGCGAAGATTAACAATGCTGTTGCTAACAACGCCATTGAAGCTAACTTAGCAACCGGACCTCACAACATTAGCTCTCCACCTACGCCAGCCAGCCCTCATCTGCTCATCAACACCCGTGCTCACCTGCGTTCCAGCGATCGACGGAGCGACGAAGGACTTCACCCGATCATCCCTGCGGTTGGCGGCTAGCGTTGGCTAGCGCGTCTGCTATCCAAGTCAAAGTCCTCCCGGTTGTGTTGCTGCAGCCAGCCGCTAATACACCGATCCCACCTACAGCTTTCTTCTTTGCAGCCTCCATTGTTCATTAAACAAATTGCAAAAGATTCACCAACACAGATGTCCAGAATACTGTGGAATTTTGAGATGAAAACAGAGTTTTTTTGTATTGGATTCAATGGGTTCCGAATACTTCCGTTCACCACGTGACGTCACGCGCATACGTCATCATACATAGACGTTTTCAACCGGAAGTTTAGCGGGAAATTTAAAATTGCACTTTATAAGTTAACCCGGCCGTATTGTTAAGATTTCATCATTGATATATAAACTATCAGACTGCGTGGTCGCTAGTAGTGGCTTTCAGTAGCCCTTTAAGCTTCTCAGGTGGAATTCTTTCCCATTCTTGCTTGATGTACAGCTTAAGTTGTTCAACAGTCCGGGGGTCTCCCTTGTGCTATTTTAGGCTTCATAATGCGCCACACATTTTCAATGGGAGACAGGTCTGGACTACAGGCAGGCCAGTCTAGTACCCGCACTCTTTTACTATGAAGCCACGTTGATGTAACACGTGGCTTGGCATTGTCTTGCTGAAATAAGCAGGGGCGTCCACGGTAACGTTGCTTGGATGGCAACATATGTTGCTCCAAAACCTGTATGTACCTTTCAGCATTAATGGTGCCTTCACAGATGTGTAAGTTACCCATGTCTTGGTCACTAATACACCCCCATACCATCACACATGCTGGCTTTTACACTTTGCGCCTAGAACAATCCGGATGGTTCTTTTCCTCTTTGGTCCAGAGGACACGAACGACGTCCACAGTTTCCAAAAACAATTTGAAATGTGGACTCGTCAGACCACAGAACACTTTTCCACTTTGCATCAGTCCATCTTAGACGAGCTCAGGCCCGGCAAAGTCGACTGCGTTTCTGGGTGTTGTTGATAAACGGTTTTCGCCTTGCATAGGAGAGTTTTAACTTGCACTTACAGATGTAGCGACCAACTGTAGTTACTGACAGTGGGTTTCTGAAGTGTTCCTGAGCCCATGTGGTGATATCCTTTACACACTGATGTCGCTTGTTGATGCAGTACAGCCTGAGGGATGGAAGGTCACGGGCTTAGCTGCTTACGTGCAGTGATTTCTCCAGATTCTCTGAACCCTTTGATGATATTACGGAGCGTAGATGGTGAAATCCCTAAATTCCTTGCAATAGCTGGTTGGGAAAGGTTGTTCTTAAACTGTTCAACAATTTGCTCAGGCATTTGTTGACAAAGTGGTGACCCTCACCCCATCCTTGTTTGTGAATGACTGAGCATTTCATGGAATCTACTTTTATACCCAATCATGGCACCCACCTGTTCCCAATTTGCCTGTTCACCTGTGGGATGTTCCAAATAAGTGTTTGATGAGCATTCCTCAACTTTATCAGTATTTATTGCCACCTTTCCCAACTTCTTTGTCACGTGTTGCTGGCATCAAACTCTAAAGTTAATGATTATTTACAAAAATGTTTACCAGTTTGAATATTAAATGTTGTCTTTGTAGCATATTCAACTGAATATGGGTTGAAAAGGATTTGCAAATCATTGTATTCCGTTTATATTTACCATCTAACACAATTTCCCAACTCGTATGGAAACGGGGTTTGTAGAATACAAAACATGTTTTCAGTTATTTCACCTTTTTCTGTTAAGTACATAACTCCACAATGTGTTCATTCATAGTTGTGATGCCTTCAGGGACAATCTACAATGTAAATAGTCATGAAAATAAAGAAAACGCATTGAAATGAGGAGAAGGTGTGTCCAAACTTCTAGCCTGTATATTCATATATTACTCATTGTTAAAATCGGCCCTCCGAGGGCAACCATAACTGCCATGTGGCCCTCAACGACAACCAGTTTGCCACCCCTGCCTTGGAGTATCGCTTAGTTAAATGTGTCGACTTGGCAGAAATGGGAGTGAGCGCGGCGGTCTAAATTTATCCGTCAGAGTTAAATAAGGGCATGGAAAGGCTCAGGAAAGCCCGGCGTAAGAGGATCCGAGGCTGCTGATAGTGTACATTGTCTGGCTGCAAAAATACATCAGTGACTACAAGGGAAACTATTCCTCCGTCACGGTGCGTGGCCCAGAATTTTCCACACGCCGCCGCCGCCACCCCGGTTGAGTTGAGGATAACCGAAAGGGGTTATTTGCTGACGTGACGGTGATTTACGGCCAGATGTACACATTCAGCGCCCTCCACCCTTAAAAAAAAAAAAAAAGGAATGCTACACTTGTTGGAACTCAGCATGAGCTGCTGCGGTTATGAATGAGCCTTGTTTACCCCGCTCGCTGACCATGTGACTCACACAGGGGCGTCGCCATGGCAGCCGCTGAGTATGGAACACAGCACTTCAAGGTCCAGAAATGGAGCCGCTCCTCTTTTTATTGGGCCATGGGAAGCAGCGTCTCGGTGACCAGAAAGGCTTTTTTTTTCTCCTGAAAAAAAAAGAATAGAGAGCTTTGATTGCGAGGATTCTATGTTGTGGTGCACAAATAACAGCATGCTGCCCTCTGCTGGTGTAAACCACACACTGACTGGGAAAAAGTGGTCATTTCTGGTGTCTTTAAAGTTAAAGTACCACTAGGTGGTGAAATTAACCTCCGCATTTGACCCATTCCCTTGTTCCACCCCCCTGGGAGGTGAGGGGAGCAGTGAGCAGCAGCGGTGGCCGCGCTCGGGAATCATTTTGGTGATTTAACCCCCCAATTCCAACCCTTGAGTGCCAAGCAGGGAGGTAATGGGTCACATTTTTTATACTCTTTTTGGTATGACTCGGCCGGGGTTTGAACTCACGACCTTCCAGTCTCAGGGCGGACACTCTAACCCCAAGGCCACCGAGCAGGTGTAATCCATACCCGATTCAACAGGAGTTTCGATTCAAACCGATTTTTGCAATGTATTATTTAGTATAATAATAACAACACCTTAAAGGTTACAAAACCTTGTTTTGGTTGCTGACGTATGACACATACGTGCACCAAGTAAGCATAGAGATGGCCTAAAAAAATGTTTTTTGTCCAAAAAAATAAATAATTGATTTTGGAAAATTACTAAAAAAAATCGGGATTCGAATATGATAAAAAACAAATTTTTTTTAGCACCATTAGTTTGTAAAAATATCAATAAATAATGAAATATCTGCTTGTCACCTTGACTTACCATTTCAAAGCAAGTTATCCATCAATTTGTACGTACAAAAATCAAATAACCAAATGCACAGGCAATAATATAATGATTATACTTTTATATTCTATATACCCCCATTTCCAACCCTTGAGTGCCAAGCAGGGATTTAGCAGCAGTCGACCTCCAGGGGCCCCAACTCCCCGCCCCTCTGTTGCGAGTTGTCGTGATTAAATGTAACGTGTTTATGTGTGCATGGCATGGAGGTTTTTTCCCGCTCCAGACTAGGCCCCCTTAGGAGCCCAGTCTGGATTGTATTTTTTTTTACTCATCTTCTTCCCCAGCGTTTTACCTTTTTATTACCTTTGGCGACCCATCAGGGTTCCTGTTCTGTAACCCTGTACACTGTTTTGTTTGTCTAACCTTGAACGGGTTTGTGCTGAAAACATAGTTTTCGTTGTACTTGTGCAATGAAAATAAAGTCCTATTCTATCCTATCCGTAATGGGTCCCGTTTTTTATAGTCTTTGGTATGACCCGGCCGAGGTTTGAACTCACGACCTTCCAGTCTCAGGGCGGACACTCTAACCACAAGGCCACCGAGCAGGTGTAACCCATACCCGATTCAACACGAGTTTCGATTCAAACCAATTTTTGCAATGTATTATTTAGTATAATAATAACAACACCTTAAAGGTTACAAAACCTTGTTTTGGTTGCTGACGTATGACACATACGTGCACCAAATAAGCATAGAGATGGCCTAAAAAAATGTTTTTTCGTCCAAAAAAATAAATAATTGATTTTTGAAAATTACTAAAAAAAATCGGGATTCGAATATGATAAAAACAATTTTTTTTTAGCACCATTAGTTTGTAAAAATATCAATAAATAATCAAATATCTGCTTGTCACCTTGACTTACCATTTCAAAGCAAGTTATCCATCAATTTGTACGTACAAAAATCAAATAACCAAATGCATAGGCAATAATATAATGATTATACTTTTATATTCTATATACCCCCATTTCCAACCCTTGAGTGCCAAGCAGGGATTTAGCAGCAGTCGACCTCCAGGGGCCCCAACTCCCCGCCCCTCTGTTGCGAGTTGTTGTGATTAAATGTAACGTGTTTATGTGTGCAGGGCATGGAGGTTTTTTTTCCCCAATCCAGACTAGGCCCCCTTAGGAGCCCAGTCTAGATTGTACTTTTTTACTCATCTTCTTCCCCAGCGTTTTACCTTTTTATTACCTTTGGCGACCCATCAGGGTTCCTGTTCTGTAACCCTGTACACTGTTTGTTTGTCTAACCTTGAACGGGTTTGTGCTGAAAACATAGTTTTCGTTGCACTTGTGCAATGAAAATAAAGTCCTATTCTATCCTATCCGTAATGGGTCCCGTTTTTTATAGTCTTTGGTATGACCCGGCCGGGGTTTGAACTCACGACCTTCCAGTCTCAGGGCGGACACTCTAACCACAAGGCCACCGAGCAGGTGTAATCCATACCCGATTCAACACGAGTCTCGATTCAAACTGATTTTTGCAATGTATTAGTTAGTATAATAATAACAACAACACCTTAAAGGTTACAAAACCTCCTTTTGGTTGCTGACATATGACACATACGTGTACCAAGTAAGCATAGAGATGGCCTAAAAAATGCTTTAAAAAAAAAATTAATTCCTCAAAAAAAAAAATCAATTTTTGAAAATTACTAAGCACCATTAGTGTGTAAAAATATCAAGAAATAATCAAATATCTGCTTGTCACCTTGACTTACCATTTCAAAGCAAGTTATCCATACATTTGTACGTACAAAAATCAAATAACCAAATGCATAGGCAATAATATAATGATTATACTTTTATATTCAATATATACCCCCAATTCCAACCCTTGAGTGCCAAGCAGGGAAGTAGCAGCAGTCGACCTCCAGGGGCCCCAACTCCCCGCTCCTTCGTTGCGAGTTGTCGTGATTAAATGTAACGTTTTTGTGTGCATGGCATGGAGGGTTTTTTTCCACTCCAGACTAGGCCCCCTTAGGAGCCCAGTCTAGATTGTACTTTTTTACTCATCTTCTTCCCCAGCGTTTTACCTTTTTATTACCTTTGGCGACCCATCAGGGTTCCTATTCTGTAACCCTGTACACAGTTTGTTCGTCTAATTTTGAACGGGTTTGTGCTGAAAACAGTTTCGTTGTACTTGTGCAATGACAATAAAGTCCTATCCTATCCGTAATGGGTCCCATTTTTTATAGTCTTTGGTATGACCCGGCCGGGGTTTGAACTCACGACCTTCCAGTCTCAGGGCGGACACTCTAACCACAAGGCCACCGAGCAGGTGTAATCCATACCCGATTCAACACGAGTCTCGATTCAAACTGATTTTTGCAATGTATTATTTAGTATAATAATAATAACACCTTAACAAAACAGCTTACAGGTTACACAACCTCCTTTAGGTTGCTGACATATGACACACAAAATGATTTTTATTAATTAAATGAGCTCAAATATACCTACAAACGAGGCATAATGATGCAATATGTACATACAGCTAGCCTAAATAGCATGTTAGCTTCGATTAGCTTGCAGTCATGGATTGACCATATATGCCTGATAAGCACTCCAGCAAATCAATAAAATCAACAAAGCTCGCCTTTGTGTATTCACGCACAGCAAAAAATGTTTGGTGGACAAAAATGAGATGAAGGAGTGGCATAAAACACGTCTTTCTGTGGCGGCGTCGGCGAAAGTTCGAACGTTAAGTATCTCGTCTACGCAGTCTATTCAATTGAATATAGGTTGAAAAGGATTTATGTCAGGTTCAAACACTGATGACATCTATTAAACAGACAAGAAGCAAGGAATCATGCAGAGACAAAGTTAAATTTGGCTCAATGGGGAGAACGCATGGAGCTGCACGCTTAGTCACAGTCTCGCCCTACGCTCTAAGGTACAGCTCCCGCGTCCCTCTATTTATTCAGGAGTTCCCCAGTCAACATCACTGAGGCCGCCTCTAAAAGGAGTGGTCACACATATGCAAAGCAGCTCCAGTACGCACGATACGGGACAGAATGTGCTGGGGGCCTTGCGATTTTGCCTTGTCTCCGCGCTGTCGTCTTATCTGCGTTGAGGTCCTTGAAGTCCTTGGCTGTTAGCGGGCTAAAATAAAGATGACATCTGCGGCTGAGGCCACCCCTCGGACAAGACGTTTTTGTCCTCGCACAGATAGAAAAAGTACAGCTTGAGCACAATAGCTAATAACTATAGCAACGGACTTTAAGCATACTAAAGTTGTGTGATAATATATACATGATTATTCTATCCATCCATCTTCTATAGCTCGGGCGGTATAGCTCGGTTGGTAGAGTGGCCGTGCCATCAACCTGAGGGTTGCAGGTTCGATCCCCACTTCCGCCATCCTAGTCACTGCCGTTGTGTCCTTGGGCAAGACACTTTACCCACCTGCTCCCAGTGCCACCCACACTGGTTTAAATGTAACTTAGATATTGGGTTTTCACTATGTAAAGCGCTTTGAGTCACTAGAGAAAAGCGCTATATAAATATAATTCACTTCACTTCACTTCACTTCTTCCGCTTAAGCAGGGAAGCCCAGACTTCCCTCTCCCCAGCCACTTGGTCCAGCTCCTCCCGGGGGATCCCGAGGCGTTCCCAGGCCAGCCGGGAGACATAGTCTTCCCAACGCGTCCTGGGTCTTCCCCGTGGCCTCCTACCGGTCGGACGTGCCCGAAACACCTCCCTAGGGAGGCGTTCGGGTGGCATCCTGACCAGATGCCCGAACCACCTCATCTGGCTCCTCTCCATGTGGAGGAGCCGCGGCTTTACTTTGAGCTCCCCCCGGATGACAGAGCTTCTCACCCTATCTCTAAGGGAGAGCCCCGCCACCCGGCAGAGGAAGCTCAGTTCTGCCGCTTGTACCCGTGATCTTGTCCTTTCGGTCATAACCCAAAGCTTATGACCATAGCTGAGGATGGGAACGTGGATCGACCGGTAAATTGAGAGCTTTGCCTTCCGGCTCAGCTCCTTCTTCACCACAACGGATCGATACAGCGCCCGCATTACTGAAGACGCCGCACCGATCCGCCTGTCGATCTCACGATCCACTCTTCCCTCACTCGTGAACAAGACTCCGAGGTACTTGAACTCTTCCACTTGGGGCAAGATCTCCTCCCCAACCCGGTTATTCTAACATTTTACAATTCATTGTATTCTGTTTTTATTTACCGAATTTACACAACGTGCCAACTTCACTGGTTTAGGGGTTTGTATTAAAGGTTAGAATCCTACGAAATGTTTGCAATCAATCAATACGTTCCTATTCCTCAGGGTGTCTCCCATGAGAGAGTCTCCAGTTGTCTGCATGCAGGGAATGACGACTCCTTTCAAGACGACTAAAGCTTTAAAGGTGAGGCCCCGCGTGGCACGCCGTCTCGGACGGTCGTCTTGACAGTCTGTTTTTGGTCCCAGGTCAAGAAGGAGGCGGGCGAGAATGCCCCGGCCCTCAGCGACGACGAGCTGGTGGCCATGTCCGTGCGGGAGCTCAACCAGCACCTGCGCGGGCTGACCAAGGACGACGTGGTGCGGCTGAAGCAGCGGCGGCGGACGCTCAAGAACCGAGGCTACGCCGCCAGCTGCCGCATCAAGCGCGTCACCCAGAAGGAGGAGCTGGAGCGGCAGAAGACGGAGCTGCAGCGCGAGGTGGACAAGCTGGCCCGGGAGAACGCCAGCATGAGGCTGGAGCTGGACGCCCTGAGGGCCAAGTACGAGGCGCTGCAATGCTTCGCCAGGACTGTGACCCGCGGGCCCCTGTCGCCGGGCAAGGTGGCCACCACCAGCGTCATCACCATCGTCAAGTCCACCAAGCACAACAACTCTGGCCACGCCCCGTTCTCGGCGCCGTCCTAGTCTCGACTGGACTGGGCTGTCCTCTTCCCGCCTGCACTGAGGGGAAGCTCAGTCGTCAGACTGGAGGACACCTTCTTTTTCTAACACGAGGCCTTCAAAGTGGGTCCACATCAGAATGTTGGGACATCCATCCAGTACCGGGGCGGCTTTGGCCCCTTCTCTCGCAGTTTACACGACGGCGCAACATTCCCGACCTTTTTTTCCCGGTCGTGTAAGAGGGGCCGCCGCCTTAAAGCCGTCCTAGCAGATCTCTTCTTGTCCGAAGAACACATCAGCACAGCTTGGATACTAAAAGAGTCCACCGTCTTCTTTTAAAACGATCATTTTCCAAGCGAAACCCGTCCTTTTTTTGAGCCTTTGAACCGTCTTGCCTTAACGCGTTCCTGTTGACTCCGTCCTGTCAAACAGAGGTTTTTTTTGCTGGAGTTTACAAATCACTTCCCTTGAGCACTTGAGAGGAAACTGTCAAGTACGGTTTTTTCAAACAATTGTAAGCAAACAGAATTCGAGGTCCTTTACCAGAGCACTTACTGTGTGAATGCCGAGAGAAAAGCTTTTCTCGCAGATACCACTGAAGAAATACAACTTTGTTCTCTGTGATATTGCAACTTCTTGTCCCATACTTGCCAACCCTCCCGTTTTTACCGGGAGACTCCCGGTATTCAGCGCCTCTCCCGATAACCTCCCGGCAGAAATGTTCTCCCGACAAACTCCCGGTATTCAGCCGGAGCTGGAGGCCACGCCCCCTACGGCTCAATGCGGACCTGAGTGGAGACAGCCTGTTCTCACGTCCGCTTACCCACAATATAAACAGCGTGCCTGCCCAATCACGTCATAACTGTAGAATGATCGAGGGCGAGTTCTTGGTTTCTTATGTGGGTTTATTGTTAGGCAGTTTCATTAACGTCCTCCCAGCGCGGTAACAACACACAACAACAGCAGTCACGTTTAGTCTACCGTAAAGCAGTTCGTCTGCCGTAAACAGCAATGTTGTGACACTCTTAAACAGGACAATACTGCCATCTACTGGATAGCCTCCAGAACACTGAAATTAAAGTATTTCTTTTATTTATATGTATAATAAAATATATATATATATGAAATACTTGAGTTGGTGAATTCTAGCTTAAATAAATTCCCCTCTTAACCACGCCCCCGCCCCACCCCCGACCCCCCCCCCACCCCCCACCTCCCGGTATTGGAGGTCTCAAGGTTGGCAAGTATGTTGTCCTAAAATGACCACTTTGATGTTATTTACATCAAATTAGATATATATTTTTTAATTTATTCTTGTAATATTACAACCACGTTCACCTGTAACGACGTATTCCGTGAAATGACTTTGCACAATTATTCGTTTAAAAAAAAAAAAAATCAGATTGACTTTATCAAATCAAATATCTGTCACTTCATGGAAAAATATTCTTCTTTTTTTCCATAATATTGTTATTTTTTCCCCGTCAAATTGAGACTTTCCAACATGATTCTCGTACATTGCATCCACCCTTTATCTCCGAATTCCTTTAAAGCAGGGGTGTCCAAACTTTTTCCACTGAGGGCCGCACACTGAAAAATCTAAGCAAGCGGGGGCCATTTTGATATTTTTAACTTTAAAAACCAATACAATATATGTATAAAAAATATACATTTAGGCCTCCACTCAGACTTGATCCCGGGGACCCCAAAAGGTTTTGGTCAAAAAAAATATTACAAATGTGTCATTATTTAGTATTATTATTATTATTATTTAAGGTTTAAATCTCTAGATCAACATTAGGTCTATCTGTCAATATAACGCTTTTAAAGATTGAAGTTGTATGCCATTTTTGTCAAGGAAAACTGTGTTTTTTTATGGAAAAAAACAAAATATGCAATATTTTCCCCCAATAAAATTTTAAAGTGGAATATTTCAGATTATATAATAATTGGAGTCTTAAAAAGGTCAATAACTCATAACAACATTGATTTTAATTCATTATTTTTTTGAGCAATGACACTTAAAAAAAAAGAAGGTCCCACTAAAATTATTGGGGATCCAAAAGGGTACTGCTGAGTAAAGTTTAAAAAAATAAATCCAACATTTTTTTTCCACTTTTACCACAATAGTCTCAAGATCAACTTCAGATCTATCCGTCAATTATAAGTTTTATTGTTGTTTATGTTTTTTGTTTGTTCGTTTTAGGCCCTTCTTTAAAAAACTTTGTTTTTTAAATGGCAACCAAAAAATTTGCAACATTTTCCCCCCCAAATATCTCAAAGTGGAATATTTAATGTGAAGTAAATGGAGCCTTGAATAGGTCAATAATTCATAATGACATTGATTTTGATTCATTATTATTTTTTAAATAAAGAAACAGCCTGCATGGCAGCTTTGTGTTATTAGAGTAAATAATGCAACATTTTCTTGTTACAGTTCACCTGTTTGCTCTTTTATACCACTTTTTATGTTTTTTTTTTTTTTTTTCATCGTATTTTTAGAATGTGCCGTGGGGCCGTTAAAAAATTACCTGCGGGCCGCAAATGGCCCCCGGGCTGCACTTTGGACACCCCTGCTTTAAAGCATATTTTGGCCTAAATTCAGCATTTTCAAGCATAAACATTGGTAAATGAAGTAAAAATATCAATCCCAGAGTATCGGCCACTGGATCAGACACAATCAGTGTGCTGTTCAGTATCGGGGCCTATGATTGGCCCAGCCTGAGGCAGCATTACTATATTTGATTGATCAATATATTTGATTTTCATGTCGAAAAGGCTCTTAGAATGTTGACAACTTTATTTAGGTCGCAAACTGTTAGGAAAATAATAATAATTCCTGGCTTACGGAAATTAATATACAATTTATTAATTGTATTGTGACCTTTTTCAGCAAGTTTTTACCTTATTCCGAGAATGCTACCAGTACAACTTTTTGGTCAGTTTGGACTTTCCCCTCTATTATTGTCAACAAAGTAAATGATATCTGTAAAATTTAATTAATTATTGTAAAATAACTTTTTCCATAGTCAATCCTGACAATTATAGTGTCGTCAAAATTTTCATCACGTTTCAACATTTTTCTTGTAATAGTAAGATGTTGTATAAGGCCAAACGTTTGGACACGCCTTCTCATTTCAATGCGTTTTCTTTATATTCATGACTATTTACATTGTAGATTGTCACTGAAGGCATTAAAACTATGACACCCGTGAAGTGAAAACCCTTTCAAGTGAAGCTCATGGAGAGAATGCCAAGAGTGTGCAAAACAGTAATCAGAGCAAAGGGTGGCTATTTTTGAAGAAACTAGAATATAAAACATGTTTTCAGTTATTTCACCTTTTTTTTTGTGAAGTACACATGTGTTCATTCATAGAATCTACAATGTAAATAGTCATGAAAATAAATTGAATGAGAAGGTGTGTCCAAACGTTTGGCCTGTACTGTATTTTATGTGATTATATTAAAAGTCAATCCAAAATATGAAAAAAAAAAAATGGGCTGCTCGTTAGAAATGTGAGCTATTTTGTCATCATTTTTTGTTGTTTCTGCCCCAGCATTTAATAGTTTCAAAATATTCGCCTTTCAACAACAACACGTTGAAAACCAGTAGCAGCACTTACCAAACTCAGTCACCCGGGGGGCATCATATGTGCACAGTATTTGGGGATTGCTATGGTATGTTGTGATGCCACTCTTTTCCCCCCCAATGGCATTGAAGGCATCTTTCAGCATTCACACGCTATTTATTCTCTGAGGCGATTCTATAACAGTGTTTTTCAACCTTTTCTGAGCCAAGGCACATTTTTTTTCCATTGAAAAAATCTCGAGGCACACCACCAGCAGAAAACATTAAAAAAAATGAAACAGTAAAAAGTCGTTCTCGCAATTGTTGGATATGAATTCCAACCATAACCAAGCATGCATCAATATAGCTCTTGTCTCAAAGTAGGTGTACTGTCACCACCTGTCACATCACCCTGTGACTTATTTTGATTTTTTTTGCTGTTTTCCTCTGCGTAGTGTTTTAGTTCTTGTCTTGCGCTCCTATTTTGGTGTTGTCATGTCATGTACGGATGCACTTTGTAGACGCCGTCTGCTGCTCCACAGTAAGTCTTTGCTGTCGTCCAGCATTCTGTTTTTGTTTACTTTGCAGCCAGTTCAGTTTTAGCTTAATTTTGTATAGCCATCCGTAAGCTTTAATGCCTTTTCTTAGCGACACTCGCCTTTTGTTTATTTTTGGTTTAAGCATTAGACACCTTTTTACCTGCACCCTGCCTCCCGCTGTCGTCTGCATATTGTGATCACGACGAACCATGTTCCCGACATCCACAAAGCAATTAGCTACCTGCTGCCACCTGCTGATATGTAAGAGTATTACACGGTTACTCTGCCGAGCTCTAACCAGCAGAGACACTCTACAACGGCACATTTGCGGGTTATAAATACTGGTTTGCAAAACATATTTTAACCCAATTAGGTGAAATACTGGTTTGCAAAAAATATTTTTAACTCAATTAGGTGAAACACTGGTTTGCAAAAAATATTTCTAACTCAATTAGGTGAAATACTGGTTTGCAAAAAATATTTCTATCCCAATTAGGTGAAATACTGGTTTGCAAAAAATATTTCTAACTCAATTAGGTGAAATACTGGTTTGCAAAAAATATTTCTATCCCAATTAGGTGAAATACTGGTTTGCAAAAAATATTTCTAACCCAATTAGATGAAATACTGGTTTGCAAAAAATATTTTTAACCCAATTAGATGAAATTCTGGTTTGCAAAAAATATTTTTAACCCAATTAGGTGAAATACTGGTTTGCAAAAAAAATTTCTAACCCAATTAGGTGAAATACTGGTTTGCAAAAAATATTTTTAACCCAATTAGGTGAAATACTGGTTTGCAAAAAATATTTTTAACCCAATTAGGTGAAATACTGGTTTGCAAAAAATATTTTTTACCCAATTAGGTGAAATTCTGGTTTGCAAAAAATATTTTTAACCCAATAAGGTGAAATACTGGTTTGCAAAAAATATTTTTAACCCAATTAGGTGAAATACTGGTTTGCAAAAAAAATTTCTAACCCAATTAGGTGAAATACTGGTTTGCAAAAAATATTTTTAACCCAATTAGGTGAAATACTGGTTTGCAAAAAATATTTTTAACCCAATTAGGTGAAATACTGGTTTGCAAAAAATATTTTTTACCCAATTAGGTGAAATTCTGGTTTGCAAAAAATATTTTTAACCCAATAAGGTGAAATACTGGTTTGCAAAAAATATTTTTAACCCAATTAGGTGAAACACTGGTTTGCAAACAATATTTTTAACCCAATTAGGTGAAATACTGGTTTGCAAAAAATATTTCCAACCCAATTAGATGAAATACTGGTTTGCAAAAAATATTTCTAACCCAATTAGGTGAAATACTGGTTTGCAAAAAATATTTCTAACCCAATTAGGTGAAATACTGGTTTGCAAAAAATATTTTGAACCCAATTAGGTGAAATACTGGTTTGCAAAAAATATTTCTAACCCAATTAGATGAAATACTGGTTTGCAAAAAATATTTTTAACCCAATTAGATGAAATACTGGTTTGCAAAAAATATTTCTAACCCAATTAGGTGAAATACTGGTTTGCAAAAAATATTTTTAACCCAATTAGGTGAAATACTGGTTTGCAAAAAGTATTTTTAACCCAATTAGATGAAATTCTGGTTTGCAAAAACAATTTTTAACCCAATTAGGTGAAATATTGGTTTGCAAAAAATATTTTTTAACCCAATTAGGTGAAATACTGGTTTGCAAAAATATTTTTAACCCAATTAGGTGAAACACTGGTTTGCAAACAATATTTTTAACCCAATTAGGTGAAATACTGGTTTGCAAAAAATATTTCTAACCCAATTAGGTGAAATTATCTCCCATGGCACACCTGACAATATCTCGCGGCACACTAGTGGTTGAAAAACACTGTTCAATAGTAACATTCTGCCTCCTAAATGTCACTCTTTGGAAGGTAATGCATATTGGATTGAGTTAAAAACAACATTTAATAATGATGATACGTATCAAAGACTCTCCACTCTTTGCTGCGGTCGCTTTGCAGGAAAAAATAAAAGACGTCATTCCGACTGCGGGGTCAGGCCAAGAGCTGCTGCTGGTGACTCACAACACCATGACTTTTTCATTTTTCTTATTTTTGGCCTCGCTTTTGACACACTCTTTTTGCGGGAGAACTCCTGACGCCCACCTCTAAGTGGGAGGACAAACAAATCGAGGTGTCATGGCAACCCAATGCTGTAAACACACATGATCTTACAACTCAAGCCATTCTTAAGGACTATTTGTCAGGATCTTCTCTTGGCTTAAAGGACATGACCCCCTCCCCATTCAAAAAAATGACTTTGCTGCTGTACAACCTGCTGTGACCTTCCAGCAGGGGCATTGCTGTGTTCTTACTCTTTTTTGTATGTTCCTTCTTTCATAGGTTTTATAAGCATCATATGTTATATGAATATATATATATATGCCATATTTTGTATATTTATGTCACTACCTTGTTCTTGGGGTGTGGTGTGTCTTTGTGCCGTATCCATATTCACAATGAGAAAAACTATTCTCATGACTTTTGGAGTATTTATAGGCCACGGATAGTTTTCTCTCAGCACACCTTTTTTTTTAATGTTTTTTTGTCAGCACGACTGAGATTCATTGTGACGGTTCACTTTTTCCTATAAAAGTGAAGAAAAAGAAACCAGATGTGGGTTAAAGCACACACATATATTGTGTTATTGTGGACCTTTAATTCCTCCTAATGATGATGGTAATGATTTTATGAACAGGCAATTTACCTGAAAATAATTCCAGTAGCTGCTACATTTTGTCCATCCATAAACAACCTGAGAGGAAGAGAAATAAAGAGAGAAATAAAAAACTAAGTACAACTACAACAGGCATTGTTGACTTAATATTTAAATATTTTCTTGTGCCAAATTAAAACTACGGAGCCCCTAAAGGGACATGGGGAAAAAAAAAAGTTTTATATATATATATATATATATTTTTTTTTAGACATGTATCTCGTGCGCACGAGAAACTTTCTATAGTTATGAAAAAAAAAAAAGTATAATTAATTAAATTTGTTTTAATTTTTAGACATGTATCTCGTGCACACGAGAAACTTTTTATAAAGTTATAACAAAAATAAATATACATTTTAATTATTTTTTTAGACATGTATCTCGTGCGCACCAGAAACTTTCTATAAGTTATATATATAAAAAAAAAATTATAATTATTTTTTTATCTTTAGACATGTATCTCGTGCGCACGAGAAACTCTCGTGCACACGAGAAACTTTTTATAAAGTTATAAAAAAAAAATAAAAAAATAAAAATATTTTTTTTAGACATGTATCTCGTGCACACGAGAAACTTTCTATAGTTATGAAAAAAAAAAGTATAATTAATTTTATTTTTTTACATTTTTAGACATGTATCTCGTGCACACGAGAAACTTTCTCGTGCGCACGAGAAACTTTTTATAAAGTTATAAAAAAAATAAATAAAATATTTTCATTATTTTTTTAGACATGTATCTCGTACGCACCAGAAACTTTCTATAAAGTTATATATTAAAAAAAAGTATAATTAATTTTATTTTTTTTCATTTTTAGACATGTATCTCGTGACACGTCTAAAAAAATTTAAAAAAAATAATTATAAAAACAATTTTTTTATAACTTTATAAAAAGTTTCTCGTGCGCACGAGATACATGTCTAAAAAAGTTCACTTCACTTTTTCCTATAAAAGTAAAGAAAAAGAAACCAGATGCCTGATGTGGGTTAACCCTGTAAGACCCAAATATAGAAAAACCTAAAAAAAAAACATTTGACCAGAACACAACACAAGGGTAGAATGTATACTATCCATGTATAGAGAAAATACTTCAGGCAGTGATGTAGTGGAGGGAATACAATCTCTTTGAGCCCACTGCAACAAGCCAGCTATTTGACTACCACATTCACCCAGTGTTGTATAATTGCAACAATTATATAACAAGCTCTAAATGAAATTTGATGCGTCTGTTCCACAATAACTACATATGTACATGCTCTAGACATTGTAATAACAACCAACAAAATATATAAAAGACATTTTACTTACTTGAATCTGATTAATCCAGTCCAATGAAAGAAATAGATGTTGTTCGAAGGAAACCTTGAGAGGTTTTGTGAGTTCATGGCCAGAAGGCGTGACTTATAAACAAATGTACGATCCAATAACCTTGTGAGACTGAACAATAGGACCCAAAAAAAAAATATATATATAACAGATTTTTTAGGATGGTTAAGAGGTAACATTGGAAATTTTACAACAAGGGGTGTTACAGGGTTAAAGCACACATATATTGTGGACTCTTAATCCCTCCTAATGATGATGGTAATGATTTTTATGAACAGGCAATTTACCTGAAAATAATTCCAGTAGCTGCTACATTTTGTCTATCCATAAACAACCTGAGAGGATGAGAAATAAAGAGAGAAATAAAAAACAAAGTACAACTACAACAGGCATTGTTGACTTAATATGAAACATTTTCTTGTGCCAAAATAAAACACTTTCTCCAGGTGATGTTTTATTTGAACATAAATATAAAATAAAGATAAATATGTTACCTGACGGTTCACTTTGTCCTATAAAAGTGAAGAAAAAGAAACCAGATACCTGATGTGGGTAAAAGCACATACATAATGTGTTATTGTGGACTCTTAATCCCTCCTAATGATGATGATAATGATTTTATGAACAGGCAATTTACCTGAAAATAATTCCAGTAGCTGCTACATTTTGTCCATCCATAAACAACCTGAGAGGATGAGAAATAGAGAAATTAAAAAAAACTAAGTACAACTACAATAGGCATTGTTGACTTAATATTTAGACATTTTCTTGTGCCAAAATAAAACTACGGAGCCCCTAAAGGGACATGGGGAAAAAAAATGTTTTATATAATTTTTTTTTTTAGACATGTATCTCGTGCGCAAGAGAAACTATCTCGTGCGCACGAGAAAGTTTTTATAAAGTTATAAAAAAAAAAATTTTTATAATTTTTTTTGTTTTGTTTTTAGACATGTATCTCATGCGCAGGAGAAACTTTTTAAAAAGTTATAAAAAAAATAAATAAAAAAGTATTAATTTTTAAATTTTATTTTTTTTAGACATGTATCTCGTGGGCACAAAAAACTATCTCGTGCGCACGAGAAACTTGATATAATATATAATGATAAAATAATAATGATTTTATGTACAGGCAATTTACCTGAAAATAATTCCAGTAGCTGCTACATTTTGAGAGGAAGAGAAACAAAAAACTAAGTACAACTACAACATGCATTGTTGACTTAATATTTAAACATTTTCTTGTGCCAAAATAAAACACTTTCTCCAGGTGACGTTTTATTTGAACATAAAATAAAGATAAATATTTTACCTGTGTTGCGTATTTGATCCTGTCCGTCCTCCCGTCGACATTCTGACATGAGCCACGGGTAGAAAATGAGGTTGCAAAGGTTCCCTGGTAAATAAAAGGTTGTCCAAACCCAAGCTAAACCAGCCAGACAAGCTACACACACTTTCTTTTTTAAATGTGTAGGATTTTTAGGTTTGAATAAAATAGGTTTATCACCAGAAAATGTAGTTGTAACAAATAATATGCATTGGTTCTTTGTTATGTTTATGGGCAAAATGCCATTACGCTGCTCATGCATATTTATTTCAGTCACATGTTTAACTGTATTAAAAATGCCTAAATTATTTTTTCTCAACTTTCGCTTCCTTTCCGTCCACGTGTATGAATGAGTGATTTTTTTTTCAGCCCCACTCTTCTAAATTATTCCATGACAATGGGTCTTGCTGTGTCTTTTTTTTTTTTTTTTTTGTACTTGCAAATAAAGCTTCCTCCTCGTTGGAAATGTCACACACATGGACTCACTTCAATTTAACAGCCACACACACACACACGTTTTTATTTCTGCATGAATTCAAATCCAAACACCTCAATATGCTGGTCATTTTTGCTCTCCTGTTAAACCAGCGATCATTGGCACAAATGAGCACTACAGTATATGTAATTGTACGTACAAAGGTGTTAAGTTACTACATTTGACATTTTCCCGAAGGCAAAAAAGATTTAAATATTAGAATTACATGAACGAATTCTGTGCATAATTAAAAGGGAATTATAAATAGTGATAATAATAGTGCAGAGGTGACTCAAAGTAGTGAGAAAGACCAATCAACTGCTCCTTTGAAGGGTTGGGTCCATTTGATGTTGACATAAAATACAGACAAAGGATGCTGCAGTTTGAAGTACCTGCTCCAAAACAAGTTTGTCTTTTGAGAAATTCCTCCATGATTTGAAAACAAATGTGTCAAAAATGGCAAATGTCCACTAGATGGCGATCCAAGCCTTTGCCGTCATCTGGTAGTCTTTGCTTGTTTGGCTTGTCAGATACCACAGAGGTATTTTTCTGTGTTTATAATAAAGCCAAAATAGAGAAACCTTGGTTGACTGATATGTTCAAAACTATTGTAAATAAATGTTCATTAAGACAATACTAATTGAACAGTTTTTTTTTGGTCCTCTGAGAGGCGCTGTGGAGATATGTGGCAGCGAGGCGAGGACACACGCACCTGCACCCGACGTCCTAGAACTCGTCGTCGGACGTGATCAACAGGACTTTGTCCGGCTTGCGGGACTTAAAAGCGCCGGCTTTCCCGTTGGGGCAGGAGGGCGGGACCACCTCCTGCATGGACTGCTGGGTGTACTGCTGGTAGGCGGGGGAGAAGTTGTGGATGGCGTCCTGGACCATGTCGTTGGGGTTGATGGTCTCCTTCAGGCCGCTGGAGATGCTCTGCATCGGCGGCATGTTCCCGGCTGGGGGACGAGATGATGTCACGTTGTAGGACGACAGTATAATAATATATATAATAATGTGTACTTCATGTGTATAATAATGCACTTTCCTTTGTGTGCTTAGTTTTACAGTAACTTCATTGTGGAGACTATGACTAAACAACCACAAGATTTTTTTAAATCTCTAATTTAAAATGACTTTTTACCCATCTGTCAAGCGAAATTCCAACATTTAGGGAGAGCAGAATAATATATGCAGGGTTTCCCACACATTCATTTATTTGTGGCGGCCCGCCACGAAAGAATTACGTCCGCCACAAATTTAAAAAAAAAAATAAAATTTTTTTTTATTTTTTTAATTTTTTATTTTTTTTGTCCTCTCCAGCTTCTCAGGCAAATCATATAGTTCAGGGTTCGGCAACCTTTACCATTCAAAGAGCCATTGTGGCAAGTTTCACAAATTAAAGAAAATAATGGGAGCCACAAAAAAATTTTTTAAATTTAAAATGAAAAACACCGCATACAAAACTTAAAATACTTTGTGGTATGTTAAACAGGGGTCTCCGACACACGCAACGGCACGCACTTTAATGTGGAAATTTGATGTTAGAGCGGCCCGCGAGTTTTGAATAAATGGCGCGATAGCGTCATACTTGCCAACCCTCTCATTTTCCCAGGGAGACTCCCGAATATCAGGGCGTGATGACACTGTTTTTGGCGCCCTCTACAGCCTGCCCTAACAGTGTACCTGCTCGACCACATGTAGAATGCAGTTTCAGCTTGCTCACGTAAGTGACAGCAAGGCGTACTACCTCAGCAGCCACACATCTTACACTGACGGTACCAATACCCAGAATCCCATGCAGCCCTAACTCTTCCGCTCAACCAACGCACGGAGAGGGGGGGGGGGGGGGGGGCGTTGATGTGTGGGGGGATTTGGTGGTAGCGGGGGTGTATAATGTAGACCGGAAGAGTTAGGGCTGCATGGGATTCTGGGTATTGGTTGTGTTGTGTTTATGTTGTGTTACGGTGGGATGTTCTCCAGAATGTGTTTTTCATTCTTTTTTGGTGTGGGTTCACAGTGTGGCGCATATTTGTAACGTAACAATGTTAAAGTTGTTTGATACGGCTACCGTCAGTGTAAGCTGTGTGGCTGATGAGTAAGTATGCTTTGCTGTCTCCTATATGTGCAAGTAAAAGCAACAAAGAACATGTGGCTGGGCTGGCACACTGTTTGTAAATGCTATAGAGGACAATTACTGCAGTGCAATTAGGGCACTCCCTTTCTTTAGTAATTAGAGTGTAAATAGGATTATATTTTCCCTGGGAGTTATCTATAAGACACCCTGAGATCCACAAGTCTCCCGGGAAAATCGGGGGGGTTGGCAAGTATGTAGCTGAGCCGCATCAGAGTGGTCAAAGAGCCACATGCGGCTCCGGAGCCGCGGGTTGCCGACCCCTGATATAGTTGATGTAGATGCCCATATCGGCTGTTCGGATTTACTTTACAAAAGAGAAGTGTAGGATACTTCTCTTGTTGCCTTAATTGTATTTGACTTTATTAAATGTATTTCTATTAGAAACACAACATGTGTATATAACAAAGGGTGCAAAGTCTGCAGGCAGTAGGAAACACATGGTTAAGTGTAGGGAGTAAAACTGATGGCAGTCTAAAGTTCAAGATTTTTGGAGCTCTTTGTTCAGTGGATCAGATGTTTGATGAAGCTCTGTGTCTATCTACCACCACTACTGTTTCCTGTTTATTTGTTACTGACTGTGGCAGGACACCTCTGCCTCTGTTTCACTTTATGTTGCTGGTAAATAATATGGTTGTAGCAGTAGGCTAAAGTTACATTATTTAGTATGTACTAATTAAAGGGGCAGAGCTTTATGAGACATTTTGAGTTTGAGTTTGAGTTTATTTCGAACATGCAAGCATACAACATGATACATCACAATTTCCAGTTTCTTTTCAACATGTTCGAAAAGGAGTCGGAAGAAGCAGAGCTTATTTAATCCTACCCCTTTTCTTTACATAACAGTTGCAAAATTTTTGTTCACTTCCTGTTCACAATTTTTTCACAATAAACTCCATAAGTAATCACAATAAAAATAAATAAATAAATAATAGTAAGAATTTAATAATAATAATTGGTGAAGTAGGTCATATTTCATATGATGAGATAAGTAAGATTACTTTAAGAATGAATGAATGGATGGATGAAATAAATTGAGAATTTTAGCTTTTATATTTTATAAGATATATTTTTTGTAAGAACCACAATTAAGAAATATATTTCAGTGAATAACTTATTGTTCAAATCTGTATATAAATATGTACATAAAGTGTTGTAATTATATTGTAAGATGGATGGACGGACGTTTAAAACAAAACTGTTATTATTAATTAGTAAGTATACATTTTTTGAGCCTTTTTAGAGAAAATCATATCATTGTAGTAAATTATGCAAATTACTCGATGATGTCATGTGACCACGCCCATAGCCACGCCCCCACCGCCACAAGTATCTGGGCAGTTTATGGGAAACACTGACTGCCATACAAACTGTACACTGACTACTCTTAACGTGTATACACATTTCATTTCACGCGTATAGGAGAGAGGGAAGACGCGTCTCACCTGGCACGTCGTTCTTCTTCTCCTGGTAGACGGTGCACGTGAAGGCGTATCGCAGGGCGATGGCGGCAAAGAACATCTCGATGCAAATGATGAAGTTCTGCCAGCCCGCCGCCACCGTGCCGGCGCCCACCTCGTGTCCGTCGATGTAGAGCGCCTTGGGGATGACGCCGCAGCGCTCCAGGATGGCGAGAACCATTCCTGAAAAGGACGCCGCACAGTCACGTGCGATGTCATTTCCAATAGGGAAAGGCAAGAGCGGACGCCTTACCTTGCCAGAAGGATAAGAAGATGACGGACTTGATGGTGAGGAACTTGAGCACGGGCTCGTACGGCCTGAGGAGGTCGCTGGTGGCGAAGAAGAAGAGGAAGAGGGCGTAGAGCGCCAGGCTGACGGAGAAGTTGTAGATGATGGTGATGTACAGGTAGCCACCGTTCACGCTGCACACAAGGGGAGAAAACACCATTATTTACTAACCTTTGAACGTCCCTAATGTCAATGACATATTAAATAAGAGGACTGGCGTTCATGCTTGGTTAGATTTGCTGCAACAATCATGCTTTTGTTATGATAGTCCCGGTCTGGGCAAATATTTTGACCCGGGGGCCACATTGAGAGAAAAAATGTGTCTGGGGGGGCCAATGTGTATATGTGTACATATCACCTTGGAGACCTGCTGCGGATATGGGTACTTGTGGATAGGGATGATGTTTGATAAGGAATTATCGAGTTCGAGCCTATTATCGAATCCTCTTATCGAACCGATTCCTTATCGATTCTCTTATCGAGTCCAGATAGGTTGTTGTGTATGGGAAAAAACACACAATATTTGGTTTAACAAAAGCTCACTTTTATTATATAATAAAAAAATAAAATCAAATAAATAAATATTGACTGTTACTCACCTAAAAAAAAAAAATAAAAAAAAAATATATTGACTGTTGTTACCCAAAGTATATTAAGTGGGATTTTTCAGAGAAACAAATATATACAGTAACACAAAAACAACCTGTCTCTGTGATCACTATAGGTGTATAAATAATAATATAGTGTTAAAGGCCTACTGAAACCCACTACTACCGACCACGCAGTCTGATAGTTTATATATCAATGATGAAATCTTAACATTATAACACATGCCAATACGGCCGGGTTAACTTATAAAGTGACATTTTAAATTTGCCGCTAAACTTCCGGTTCGAAACGCCTCTGAGGATGACGTATGCGCGTGACGTAGCCCGGGGAACACGGGTATGCCTTCCACATTGAAGCCAATACGAAAAAGCTCTGTTTTCATTTCATAATTCCACAGTATTCTGGACATCTGTGTTCGTGAATCTGTTGCAATCATGTTCTTTGCATTATGGAGAAAGAAGCTGAGCAAGCAAAGAAGAAAGTTGTCGGTGCGAAATGGACGTATTTTTCGAACGTAGTCAGCAACAACAGTACACAGCCGGCGCTTCTTTGTTTACATTCCCGAAAGATGCAGTCAAGATGGAAGAACTCGGATAACAGAGACTCTAACCAGGAGGACTTTTGACTTCGATACACAGACGCCTGTAGAGAACTGGGACAACACAGACTCTTACCAGGATTACTTTGATTTGGATGACAAAGACGCAGACGTGCTACTGTGAGTATGCAGCTTTGGCTTCTAAACATTTGATCGCTTGACCGTATGTGCGCAACTTTTTTTTGCGTGTGTACGTAACTTTTTTAAAATATATAAACTTTATGAACCTTGGGTTAGGTGAACGGTCTTTTGGGCTGAGTGATTGTGTGTGTTGATCAGGTGTTTGAATTGTATTGGCGTGTTCTATGGAGCTAGGAGCTAGCAGAGGAGCTAGGAGCTAGCATAACAAACACGTATGTGTTTTTATGCAGGATTAATTTGTGGCATATTAAATATAAGCCTGGTTGTGTTGTGGCTAATAGAGTATATATATGTCTTGTGTTTATTTACTGTTGTAGTCATTCCCAGCTGAATATCAGGTCACCCCCGCCTCTCACAGCATCTTCCCTATCTGAATAGCTTCAACTCCCCACTAGTCCTTCACTTGCACTTTACTCATCCACAAATCTTTCATCCTCGCTCAAATTAATGGGGAAATTGTCGCTTTCTCGGTCCGAATCTCTCTCACTTCATGCGGCCATCATTGTAAACAATAGGGAACTTTGCGTATATGTTCAACTGACTACGTCACGCTACTTCCGGTAGGGGCAAGCCTTTTTTTTATCAGATACCAAAAGTTGCAATCTTTATCGTCGTTGTTCTATACTAAATCCTTTCAGCAAAAATATGGCAATATCGCGAAATGATCAAGTATGACACATAGAATAGATCTGCTATCCCCGTTTAAATAAAAAAAATTCATTTCAGTAGGCCTTTAAATAAAATCAGTACCTTGGGCACAAAACTGAAAATAATACAGCTCTCCAAAAAGTGCACTTCTGCTGCTATTTGACATAACTGTTTGTTATGATGCTTTGACATTTTTGCACTTTATTTCTTTATTGAAAGAAAATTCTAGGAAGAGAAAAGTTGTTTGCAAATGTGGTTACAATGCTAAAAAATGAAAAGTTAAAGCTAAAAAAAGAAATAACACTTTATTGAGTTAACATTATTTCTTTATAGGGGGAAAGATGTTATGAGCTAGAGAATATAACAACTACACTACCCAGCATGCAACGGGAGTGACGAGCATACGCGGTAGCCCCGAAAAGTGTTGCATGTTGCCACGCTGTGAAAGTAAATGTCAAGAACTCAGCCAACACGCCTCGTCTGTATTATTTATAATTAGACAGACAACACATCTACAGTGTGATTTTGTTTTGTTTACAAGGAGAGAAAAACAAAAGTTAAAAAAGGGAGATATGTTGTATATATATGTTTGTGCTGCGGTTGTTTTAAGAACGTTGCGACAGCTGCCGTAAAGGAGGTGCGTTGCTAGCCTGGTTGCTATGTTTCCGGTTGGTCGTAAAAGTGTTCGTCATGTGTTTGTACCCTGCTCAAATCTCTCAGTAAAGTTATTCGATGGATTATAGCTTTTGTTTTGAACTTTATTACACCTTGGAGCGCTTTTTCCCGTCCATTGTTTTCCTGCTTTCGCTATCTGCGCCTAATGACTGAGCTACGTGACGTCATTTCTTGTGATGTCCCACGGAGCATTTCTGGTCGGGACGGGATTCGAATAAAGAATCAACTCTTTTTCTTTATTATAGTGGTCTCGATAACGGGTACCGGTTCTCAAAAAGGGATTCGAGTCCGAGGACTCGGTTCTTTTCTTATCAAACAACCGGGAAAACCGGTTTCGAGTATCATCCCTACTTGTCTCAAATTTTTGTATTTTTTATTCTTGTTTTTGAACACTGACTTTTTGCAGTGTGCTTTTATTCTTTTTCTCTGTCTTTCTGTTCTTTTTCTTTTAAATTGTAATTTGACTGCCTTTTTTTTACATCATGGCCAGGGGACTATAGATGAAAACTAGCCTTCTGGCTAATTCTGGCTTCTTTTTTTTTAAACCATTTGTAGTCATGTGTTTTATGAAATTGCATTGTCCCCTCTGAAATTAATTCATCTAACACAGGGGTGTCCAAACTTTTTCCACTGAGGGCCGTACATGGAAAAATTTAAGCATGTGGGGGCCATTTTGATATTTTTCATTTTCAAACCTTAACAAAATATATGGATTATTTTTTTTTTTTTAACATTTAGGGCTCCCGGGGACCATAAAGGGTCCAGGTCATTAAAATGTAAAAAATAAGTCAAATTATTATTGTTTTTTATTTAACACTTACAGTAAATCTCTATATCAACTTCAGGTTGATAAAAGTAAAAAAAAAAAAAAAAGGTTTTATGCCTTTTCTGTCAAAGACAACTTTGTTTTTTATAGTAAAACTGAAATATGCAGTATATAGTAATTAGAGCCCTAAAAGATCAATAATGCAGGACACCATTGATTTTAATTCTTTAATATTTTTGAGTAAACACAGTGAAATGTTAAATAAAATCCTACTAAATATATTTGGGATCCAAAAGGTCCCCCACTCATAAAGTGATACATTTTTATTAGTTTTTTTTTTACTTTTAACACTTAAATTACGAGATCAACTTCAGATATATCTGTCGATTTTACGTTTGAACTATTATTGTGTTTGTATTATTCTCTTTTGTCAAATAAAACTTTGATGTTTTTTTTATGGCAACCACACAATATATGCAATATTTTTCCCACATAAAACATTTTAAAGTGATATTTTTTGAAGTAATAATTCATTATAACATAGATTTTTAGTCTTTTTTTTAAAATTTTTTTTAGCAATGGCAAAAAAAAGAAAAATAAACAAAGACAAAAGAAAAAAGACAGCCTGCATGGCAGCTTTGTGTCAACATTGCAACTTTTTCTTGTTAGATTTCACCTCATTCCACTTTTTTAAAATGTTTTTTGAAATTTTTGCAATATTATCAATTTTGAAATTTTTGCAGAATGTGTGACGGGCCGGTAAACAATTAGCTGCGGGCCGCAAATGGCCCCCGGGCCGCACTTTGGACACCCCTGCTCTAACACGACAAATTTGCATGCGTGTGTTTTGTGGAACGTAGCTTGGATGCAATGTTCCATACAACATTTCCTGTACAGTTATTAACAGCTCTACCATAGCGACAGATTGACCCTGGAACAGATTCTTTATATTTCCATTATTTCATTTTAAAATCCAATCAGAGTCTCATAAGGGATTGTTGTATTTGTAGAGCCATTGAGTAAATGCAGCCACACATCCCAGCTGTTAGTGTTTCACCAAGCAGCTAATAGTCTGTTCACATTTCTCATTCCTGCTTGCATCTGATCAAATCGTTTGTGTTTATCTAATTGTCAGCCTGCCTTCCAGGTTCCAAAGGACCTCTCTGAGAACTGTAGAGACTAATGACTTCTGAGGCTCAGTAAGCAATCTGAATCATCACGCCGTTTAGGAGAAAATAATCTGACATTCTCCACTTAAACATAGTCTTTCTATCTTACAAACTGGCGTTAAGAGGTGGGTGGTACAAAGCTCATACTGCTGAAGTTTTTAGAGGTAAACACAGCTGGCAGAAAGACGGACTAAGTGGGAATATAAAGAGAAGACACTGGCAGGATGGGACTTGACTCGAGAGCTTATGGGGAGATTGGTGATCTATCAAGCATCTCCAGCTGTAACCTCTCCTCACGTACGCCACGATCATTTATATGCATTGTATGGCGAATGCGACGCCGGCTCACTTAAAATCTCCGTCGTGGTATTTTCCGTAGGCCTGCAGGAGGATGGTGATGGCCGCCATGATGGGCTTGACGATGCAGTATTGAAGCGTCGCCTGGGAAACACACACACAAATAAGCAATCAGTCTATTAATAAGTTTGCATATCTTATAAGTCGCAAGAAGGCTAGCTACCGGACACTGCGTTAAATACACTTATACAATGTGGGGACTAGTGATGTCCGATAATATCGGACTGCCGATATTATCGGCCGGTAAATGCTTTAAAATGTAACATCGGAAATTATCGGTATCGGCTTCAAAACGTAAAATTTATGACTTTTTAAAAAGCCGCTGTGTACACGGACGTAGGGAGAAGTACAGAGCGCCAATAAACCTTAAAGGCACTGCCTTTGCGTGCCGGCCCAGTCACATAATATCTACGGCTTTTCACACACACAAGTGAATGCAAAGCATACTTGGTCAACAGCCATACAGGTCACACTGAGGGTGGACCGTATAAACAACTTTAACACTGTTACAAATATGCGCCGCACTGTGAACCCACACCCAACAAGAATGACAAAGACATTTCGGGAGAACATCCGCACCGTAACACAACATAAACACAACAGAACAAATACCCAGAACCCCTTGCAGCACTAACTCTTCCGGGATGCTACAATATACACCCCCCGCTACCCCCTACCCCCCCCCACCTCAAACCCCGCCCACCTCAACCTCCTCATGCTCTCTCAGGGAGAGCATGTCCCAAATTCCGAGCTGCCGTTTTGAGGCATGTTAAAAAAAAATAATGCACTTTGTGACTTCAATAATAAACATGGCAGTGCCATGTTGGCATTTTTTTCCATAACTTGAGTTGATTTATTTTGGAAAACCTTGTTACATTGGTTAATGCAGGGGTGTCCAAAGTGCGGCCCGGGGGCCATTTGCGGCCCGCAGCTAATTGTTTACCAGCCCGCCACACATTCTGCAAAAATTGCAAAATTTATAATATTGCAAACATTTTTAAAAAGTAGAATGAGGTGAAATCTAACAAGGAAAAGTTGCAATGTTGACACAAAGCTGCCATGCAGGCTGTTTTTTTTCTTTTGTCTTTTTTTGTTTTTCTTTTTTTTTGCCATTGCTAAAAAAAAAAAAAAAGACTAAAAATCTATGTTATAATGAATTATTACTTAAAAAATATCACTTTAAAATGTTTTATGTGGAAAAAATATTGCATATATTGTGTGGTTGCCATAAAAAAACATCAAAGTTTTATTTGACAAAAGAGCATAATACAAACAAAATAATAGTTGAAACGTAAAATCGACAGATATATCTGAAGTTGATCTCGTAATTTAAGTGTTGAAAGTAAAAAAAAATAAAAAAAAGGTATCACTTTATGAGTGGGGGACCTTTTGGATCCCAAATATATTTAGTAGGATTTTATTTAACATTTCACTGTGATTACTCAAACATATTAAAGAATTAAAATCAATGGTGTCCTGCATTATTGATCTTTTAGGGCTCTAATTACTAAATACTGCATATTTCAGTTTTACTATAAAAAACAAAGTTGTCTTTGACAGAAAAGGCATAAAACCTTTTTCTTTTCTTTTTTTACTTTATATCAACCAGAAGTTGATATAGAGATTTACTGTAAGCGTTAAATAAAAAATAATAATAATTTGACTTATTTTTTACATTACAATGACTGAGACCCTTTATGGTCCCCGGGAGCCCTGAATGTTAAAAAAAAAAAATCCATATATTTTGTTAAGGTTTGAAAATGGAAAAATATCAAAATGGCCCCCGCATGCTTAAATTTTTCTGTGTACAGCAGCAGCTTTATTTGTCCATTCTGAACATGTACAAGACACATAAGAACTGAAATTACATTTTTCGGCACAATCCCGCTAAGAGCAGACATACGTTACAGGGGGACAAGACGGGACCGCCAACGGATCAGCCACTTGCAGCGGCCCTCAGTGGAAAAAGTTTGGACACCCCTGGTTTAATGCATCCAGCGAGACATCACAACAAAATTAGGCATAATAATGTGTTGATTCCACGACTGTATATATCGTATCGGTTGATATCGGAATCGGTAACTAAACAATATCGGAATATCGGCAAAAAAAGCCATTATCGGACATCTCTAATCATCAGTCAGCATACTTGCCAACCCTCCCGTTTTTAGCGGGAGAATCCCGGTATTCAGCGCCTCTCCCGACAACCTCCCGGCAGAGATTTTCTCCCGACAAACTCCCGGTATTCAGCCGGAGCTGGAGGCCACGCCCCCTCCAGCTCAATGCGGACCTGAGACTGAGTGGGGACAGCCTGTTCTCACGTCCGCTTTCCCACAATATAAACAGCTCGCCTAACGAATTCAAACGAATGGAAACAAGAATTTCGGTTCATCCAGGACAGTTCGAAGGGGAAGGTGTATGTTGCCTGTAAATATGTAGAACAGACTTCTCCATTGTACACGGGGGCCGAAATGATATACTCATCATGAACGGAGAAGTTAAACAGGACAATACTGCCATCTAATGGATAGCCACCGGAACACTGAAATTCAAGTATTTCTTTTATGTAAATAAAATAAATAAATATATATATATATATATAGCTAGAATTCACTGAAAGTCAAATATTTCATACATATACATATACATATATATACATATATATATATATATATGAAATACTCGAGTTGGTGAATTCTAGCTGTAAATAACCATCACCATGTTTTTGTGATGTGTAATGTCTATTGTTCAAATGTACGGCAGTGAAAATGAATTTCCCCAAGGGGACCAATAAACCTAAATCTAATCTAATCTTCTTGTCTTGCGCTCCTATTTTGGTGGCTTTTTCTCTTTTTTTGGTATTTTCCTGTAGCAGTTTCATGTCTTCCTTTGAGCGATATTTCCCGCATCTGCTTTGTTTTAGCAATCAAGAATATTTCAGTTGTTTTTATCCTTCTTTGTGGGGACATTGTCGATTGTCATGTCATGTTCGGATGTACATTCTGGACGCCGTCTTTGCTCCACAGTAAGTCTTTGCTGTCGTCCAGCATTCTGTTTTTTTTGTTTACTTCGTAGCCAGTTCAGTTTTAGTTTCGTTCTGCATAGCCTTCCCTAAGCTTCTATGCCTTTTCTTATATATATATTCATCTAATTATGTTCAATGATGTGCATGATCAAGGTATTCTGTTATTCCATTTGACTAATCAGAGGTGGGGCCACTAATTGTGTTCTGTGATATAGTTTTTCTGCAGGCTGATAACAGCAATCGCTCAGTGAGGGTCATAGAGGAATTTTCGCCCCGCATAACAACATTGGGGTTTTCGCTTATATCTGTAGTAGAGTTTTTTAAGGAAGCGGCCTAGGTCAGAAATCTGTATGGTCCAGGGTTCTAAAACCCTGGAAGGGGGGTATGTGGCGGAATTTCTGACCTTTTGTACCATATTTTGTGTCTGTCAAACTCCGGAAAGAGAGCGAGGTCGAAAAGCATTAAGGAGGACACGACAGTCGTGGAATTTCTGCTCGTTTCTCTTTTTTCTATTCTGTACCATTGGGAGAGCATATGTGGGTTAGAGTTGAACGTATGGTCGGCCTGACCATTGTACAAAATGTTTTGATTGTTTGTTATGACTAAGGGATTCAAGGAAGTTGCAGAATAAACAGGTCCAAAACAACTGGACCTTGACCCACCGGGGAGACAGATAAATAACCAAGTAGACCAAGTCTATGTGTGATTCGCATGATTCTCGATTCATCCCGTTGTCTGTTTGCATGGCAATTCAATCCAACCTTGTACCATTTGATTATGAGTAAATAAAACTTTTGTACTAAATTCACTTTTGTTGCTGTTTAAGATTCGGACATTCCACCACAGGGCACTTACCGTTTCTTTATTTTTGGTTTAAGCATTAGTCACCTTTTTACCTTCACACTGCCTCCCGCTGTTTCCGACATCTACAAAGCAATTAGCTACCTGCTGCCACTTACTGATATGGAAGAGTATTACACGGTTACTCTGCCGAGCTCTAGACAGCACCGACACTCAACAACAACACATTTGCCGACTATAATTACTGGCTTGCAAAAAATATTTTTAACCCAAATAGGTGAAATTAGATAATCTCCCACGACACAGCAGACTGTATTTCGCGGCACACTAGAAAACACTGGAATACGGAACAGCAGCTCACATCTTTTGACGCCCACCTTATTGCATAATGAGTCCTTAATTAGAAGGGGAAAAAAATCCCAAGGATGGTTTGAGTAGACAGATGTCGGCCGGGTCGGGTCAGGAGTGCAGGGGAAGTAGCAATAACGGGTAAATTCTATAAGAGAGTCTGCGCTTGTCCTTTGGCCTGCTCTGACGCCAGCAAAGAAAAACACGTTTTGCATGATAGTGTCTGACAAGCGTGACATTCAGGGGGACACAGTGCACGTCCAGAAGTCAACGGTGTGCCTGCCGCCTCAAATTAATTGAGAGAGAGGGTGCATGCTTTTGTGCAGAGTGTCTTTATTCAACAGCTTTAACATTTAATTTATTCACTTGCGGCCACTTTGTTAGCTCCTTTTATCGCAGGTATATTTTACAAAGAAGGGAATCAAACAGTCCAGTGACTTGGGAAGAAAGTACACATGCATTAAGAGTTAGTGTTCTATGTTGCTTAGCGCAATGGCAACCTGCTGGCATTTTCCATTAAAACATGACTAAATCAATTTTTCATGATCAATTCCCAGCTTGAAACAACCCTAAAGCCCTTACTTTTTTATGACACGGTTTGCACTTTTGAGTTCCCAGCAATAATTTGCTGGTGGCAACTATTGACAGGCCAGATTTGTCACGTTCTCCCGAGTATTCATTAGGAGCAAAGCTGCTATTCTGTGACTTGCAGTACAATCCCTCCTATCCAAAGCTCAGCATCTAAAATTGATGAATATCTGATTTATTTAAGCTCATGAAAATTGTTAATCACAGGACATATTTTATCTATTGCATCTAAGGTTCTTGCACTGTTTAAGTCGATTTAACTGTAGTATTTATTAGAGCAGACCTGGGCAATTATTTAGACTCGGGGGCCAAATGTAGAGAAAAAAATGTGTCTGGGGGCCGGTATATCTATTTTTAGGAAAACTAATACAAAACCTCACAATAAAGTCTGATTGAATGCTAAAAATGTTATGACAGACCGCTTTAAAAACGGAATGGAATTTTAAATTTTTCTATGAAGGATAAAGTGAGTTTCTTACAAGTATCATCCCTGCAGGACGAGGAATAGCTAAACATGCTTCACTACACACCGTAGGAGGATAAAATAGCTCACCGGCGTCACAATATAAACAAATGCCATGGATGGATCTACACCTGACATCCACTGTAATGATACCAACTACAAGAGCGTATCCCATCGATACTACTATGATCACATCAATATTTTTTATCGTCACAAAATCTTTTTTCTTTTTAAATTCATATTATGTTTATAAACTCAGGAAATACACACAAGGACTTAAATTAGGACTTATGTATGATCCTGTAACTAACTTAGACAAACTTTAATGATCCACAAGAAAAATTTAAAAACTGCTTGGTATCGGATCGATACCTAAATTTGTGGTACCATCCAAAACTAATGTGAAGTATCCAAACAACAACAGAATAAGTGATTATTACATTTGAACAGAAGTGTAGATAGAACATGTTACAATGGAAAATAACCAGATATTTACAGTAAATGACCAAGTGGATTAATAATACATTTTTACAGCTTGTTCTTTATAGTGTTGACAAAATAATAGAATGGGGAATGACACAATTTGTTACTGCATATGTCAGCAGACTGATTAGGAGCCTTTGTTTACTTACTTACTACTAAAAGACAAGTTGTCTAGTATGTTCACTATTTTATTTAAGGACAAAATTGGAATAAGAAACATATGTTTAATGTACCCTAAGATTTTTTGTTAAAATAAAGCCAATAATGCCATTTTTTGTGGTCCCATTTATGTAGAAAAGTTATAAAAAATATTCAAATACATTTTTGGAACCGGTACCAAAATATTGGTATCGATATGTAATGCATGCCCTTAATTTAACAATTTTGCAGTCTAAACCACAAATGTGTCAATATAAAACAACTATCAAATAATTTTAGTTGCATCTTACTTACACATACAAAGTCTCCAAGGCGTATTAAAAATATCCATGTGCATATGTAGTTTTTTTCTGGCGCTTTAACGCAATTTATCTAATTTATATTCTCTTAAACGGAATGACCCCATATTTCACGCTGTTTCGGTCGAAGGAGTGACAATCTGCAACTCACCTGTTTACAAAATCGTAAGAATCCGATGGAGTAGCTCATTCCGCCCAGACAGCAGGTACCATACAGGCAGCTCGATCTGCGCAGAGAAGAGGAGAAACATTCAAGTCAGTCTTCAGTCACAGGTCCCTTGATATGCAAAAGTGACTTTTGAATGACGTTTTTACAGTAATGTGTGTCCCGAGAGCACCGAATGGGACAAGAATGTATACTCGGTTCATTTTTGGCACAGAATAGTGTACAAAATACCATACCATACCAACTTTATTTATAAAGCCCTTTAAAAACAACCACAGTTGAAGAACAAAGGGCTGTACACCACAAAGAAATAGAGGCAAAGGACAGACTAAAAAATAAAATTTAAAACATTGAAAAAGCAAATACAAACTAGAGCGCTATTTTGATTTTTGGGGTTTGGTTTTTTGACTAAAGTGTTGTGTCACCGTTTTTCTATGTGTGTGTCAAATTTGGTGAGTTTTGAAGCATGTTAAGGGGGTCAAAGTAGTGCGCAAAGCTGCGGAAGAATAATAATAATAATAATAATAATAATAATAATAATAATAATAAACCTTACAAATTCAATAGGTCCTTTCGTCCCATTGCAAAAGGACTCCCTTTGGGATTCCTTTGACAATGGGCCGTGCGGGCCCTAATTAAAGCTGCAAGCAGCGATGGACGGGACCGACTTTGAGGGCTCATAAAATCCAAACTGGAGCAGTAATTAAAACTCTTTCATCAACTTTTAATCAGAAAGGTTCAATCTCTCTCCTGTGCTAATTTGAAGCCGACACGACAAATGCGCTCAGAGGAGATAATGTTTGAAAAAAGGTGACTGTTTTTACACAATTTATGTTTTGAAGGGGGAATTGCAAACTTCCTGTTGATTTTTGCTGGGGGTTGTCAGTGTATGAAATATAGGTCTAAGGGAGACCTACATAGATGTTTTTGTTTCATGTCTCTACGACATTCCTACTGGGAGTTACAGGCAGTTTTGTCTGTGTTTTCTTCCTAGGGGGTGCTAGAGCGCAATTTTGAGTTTTGGGGTTTGGTTTTTTGATTAGATCGCAACTTTCGCCAGTCCTGATGTGTGTGTCCAATTTGGTGAGTTTTGAAGCATGTTAAGGGGGTCAAATTACAGCTCAAAGAGGCGGCGGTATAATAATAAAACGCTAGAAATACAATGGGCCCTCTGTCCCAAAGGGACTCGGTCCCTAATTATCCTAAGAACAATTTGTTAGATAAAAAGCAATTAAAAAGTTAAAAACAGTTAAAAAAGTTAAAAACAGTTTAAAGTCTCATGCTGGGTTAAAAGCCAGTGAATAAAAATGGGTTTTAAGAAGGGTCTTAAAAGTAGCATAATACATTAAAATGCTTAGCTTTTGTGTTCATTTTTGAATGAAATCTGCCGGCAAACCGTTCTTAAATACTGTAAGTACAATTCTCGCATCAAAAGGTAATAAATAGATATGATCTACTACATCATACTTGCCATGGTTCCTTTTTAGGAAAGTGGAACAATGCAGGTAAGTGAAACTGTAATACTATGAACAGGTAAATGATTGTTTTATTTTTACTGCACTTCCTTATTGGCTGAAGTACAGCATTAGACTATGTATCTGAACAATGATAGCGAACAGCTTGTATCTGGTCTACTTGTCTACTTTGTAGACCACAGCAAACGTTACTCAGATTGCAAAGATTGTAATAAATCCATTAGAAGAAGACCGCCTGCCGTTTCCTTAAACTTGGACACACACACCTATACCTTAGGTCATTCTGAGCCAGTACTTTCTAGAAGTTATCTCATCCTGTGAGAAGCCTCCGTTTTACTAATGATTTGCAATGTTGCAAAAATGTGTAGAATAAAAATTTAAATACAACATTTCTGTCAACAAAGATTTGCGTCAGCCTTTGATAGTAGGCTAATATAGCTAATATAAACACATCATGATAAGACTTATACAAGGCTTTTCATTTTTTGCGGCTCCAGACAGATTTTCTTTTTGTATTCTTGGTCCAATATGGCCCTTTCAACATTTTGGGTTGCCGACCCCTGCCATAGACTCTATTTAGATCAGGGGTCACCAACCTTTTTGAAACCAAGAGCTACTTCTTGGGTACTGATTAATGCGAAGGGCTACCAGTTTGATACACACTTAAATAAATTGCCAGAAATAGCCAATTTGCTCAATTTACCTTTAACTCTATGTTATTATTAATAATTAATGATATTTACACTTAATTGAACGGTTTAAAAGAGGAGAAAACACGAAAAAAATGACAATTAAATTTTGAAACATAGTTTATCTTCAATTTCGACTCTTTAAAATTCAAAATTCAACCGAAAAGAAGAAGAGAAAAACTTAAAAAAATAATTTATGGAACATCATTAGTAATTTTTCCTGATTAAGATTAATTTTAATGACATGTTTTAAATAGGTTAAAATCCAATCTGCACTTTGTTAGAATATATAACAAATTGGACCAAGCTATATTTCTAACAAAGACAAATCATTATTTCTTCTAGATTTTCCAGAACAAAAATTTTAAAAGAAATTCAAAAGACTTTGAAATAAGATTTAAATTTGATTCTACAGATTTTCTAGATTTGCCAGAATAATATTTTTGAATTTTAATCATAATAAGTTTGAAGAAATATTTCACAAATATCCTTCGTCGAAAAAACAGAAGCTAAAATGAAGAATTCAATTAATATGTATTTATTATTCTTTACAATAAAAAAAAAAAAAAATATTTGAACATTGATTTAAATTGTCAGGAAAGAAGAGGAAGGAATTTAAAAGGTAAAAAGGTATATGTGTTTAAAAATCCTAAAATCATTTTTAAGGTTGTATTTTTTCTCTAAAATTGTCTTTCTGAAAGTTATAAGAAGCAAAGTAAAAAAAATTAATGAATTTATTTAAACAAGTGAAGACCAAGTTTTTAAAATATTTTCTTGGATTTTCAAATTCTATTTGAGTTTTGTCTCTCTTAGAATTAAAAATGTCGGGCAAAGCGAGACCAGCTTGGTAGTAAATAAATAACATTTAAAAAATAGAGGCAGCTCACTGGTAAGTGCTGCTATTTGAGCTATTTTTAGAACAGGCCGGCGGGCTACTCATCTGGTCCTTACGGGCTACCTGGTGCCCGCGGGCACCGCATTGGTGACCCCTGATTTAGATCATGCAGAATACTCACTGTATTGGCTTCCCTCGGATCTCGGACATAATTGCACTCTCTCCTCCCAGGTACTCAAAGGACAGACTCAGGAAATTATAAATGACGAATGCTGCAACAAAAAAAAGGACATTTTCCCTTTATATTACCAATTAATTAACTCCACATTGTCCAATGCATGCCAGTCATTTAAAAAAAGTGCAGACTAAGTTCCCAGCCCCTTTAACTAGAACTTCATTTAAAAAAAAAGGCCAATCCAACTTCCGCGCGATAAAGGATAATTAGTGCGACATTATGGAACAATAAATGTTTCGCTTCTTACATTAAGAAGCTTGCAAAGGTTGTGTGTCTTGGAAATCCCTTCCTAATCCTTTGTTGCTATTTAAAGGAGGGATTAAACGAAGCTAATGCAGATGGTGTCCAGTCGAGGGAGGAAAGGGCTGGCTGCGTGGGATTCCCTTCCTCCTGCCTCTTGATGTGACCCCCGCCATCAATCAGCCACTAAATTGGCCTGCAAAGTTGAAACTAATCTGCTCAATTATATATATATATACTGTATTTTGTCAGGCGTTCCAAAATGCAGAATTACAATTACAACCGAGCAAGAATTGAAACAATAAATCCAAGGCATTCTGGTGGAAAACAGTTCATGCCTTTCTGACACTGTCAATCAAAACTCAGTATTATTATCTTTGAGGCGGAATTTAAGCGTTGGAACTTGTGTACCTCAAGTTGAGGCTGTAACTCAAAGATGTCAAACATCTTTATATGTGGCCCGCAAAGGCATGGAAATAATATGCGTCAATAAAGTACTTTATCGTTTCTTACTAAATGTATTTGTTTTTTCCATTTTTAACCGCATGACATTGCATACCTTTTAAACTTTAATATTATCCAATATAGCAAAAAATATAGTCATACTTTCCAAAACCTTTTATTTTGTTAAAATATTTACATTTCTGCTTGACTTAGAGCAGGTTATCCATCAAATTGTACACTGTAAAAATGACAATTAAGTTAAAAAGTTAAAGTACTAATGATTGTCACACACACACACTAGGTGTGGCGAAATTATTCTCCGCATTTGACCCATCACCCTTGATCACCCCGTGGGAGGTGAGGGGAGCAGTGAGCAGCAGCGGTGGCCGCGCCCGGGAATCATTTTTGGTGATTTAACCCCCAATTCCAACCCTTGATGCTGAGTGCCAAGCAGGGAGGTAATTTTTATAGTCTTTGGTATGACTCACAACCTACCGATCTCAGGGCGGATACTCTAACCAAAATACATTTTACTGTAAAATGGAAAAAACTTTACGGGAAATTATGTCGACTGAGCTGCCAGTATTATTACTGTAAGAAGGTTATTATTTTTACTGTTAATGATAAAACAGTATCACAGTTTTTTTAAGGGTAAAAAATTGGCAGTTGCCAGAATAAAATTAAAACGATGGTAAAGTTTTTCAATTTACAGTAATATGTTGCAAAAAACACTGTACATTTTATAGTAAAATTCTAGTGATTAAGTTGCTAGTTTTTTACTGTAAAAAATTGATTTTTTTTTTACACTGTACGTAAAAAATATGGTAACACTTTAGTATGTGGAACATATTCACCGTTAATTAGTTGCTTATTAACATGCATAACATGCATATAGCATGTTATGCATGCATGCATATAACATTTAACATGCATATAACGTGCATATAGCATGCATAACATGCATATAACATGCATAACATGCATATATGCATAACATTTTTACTGCAAAAAAATAGATGTTTTTTTTTACAGTGTACGTAAAAAATATGGTAACACTTTAGTATGGGGAACATACTCACAGTTAATTAGGTTTAGCAACTGTTATGTAAAAGAAAAGGGGTAGGATTAAATAAGCTCGGCTTCTTCCTACTCCTTTTCGAACACGTTGAAAAGAGAAACTGGAAATTGTGATGCATCATGTTGTATGCTTGCATGTTCGAAATAAACTCAAACTCAATTAGTTGCTTATTAGCATGCAAATTAGTAACATATTGGCTCTTAATTAGTCATTATTAAGTACTCATTAATGCCTTATTCTGCATGGCCTTATTATACAACCAGTAAGCCATTAACTAAGAGTCTTCCCTCAATAACCTCAGAATTATTGCTTATTAGTAACCCTAACCCTAATATGTTCCTCTAGTGTCCAAATAACTCTAAATTAAGTCTTTGTTACTTAGAGCAGTGGTCCCCAACCACCGGGCCGCGGACCGGTATTGGTACCGGGCCGCACAAGAAATAAAAAATAAAAAAATATAAAAAATGTATTTTATTTTTTATTAAATCAACATAAAAAACACAATTTATATATTATATATCAATATAGATCAATACAGTCTGCAGGGATACAGTCCGTAAGCACACATAATTGTATTTCTTTCTGAAATTTAAAAAAATAAAATAAAATAAAATAAAAAATACCCCCCCACCCCCGGTCCGTGGGACAAATTTTCAAGCGTTGACCGGTCCGCGGCTACAAAAAGGTTGGGGACCACTGACTTAGAATATGTTCCCCATACTAAAGTGTTAGCAAAATATATATAATAATCAAATGCATAGGCAAAATGTGTTTGACAACCCTGCTGCTGTAACTGAATAAGGTCTATTGGTTAAAGTGAAAAAAAACCCAAAGCCCTCTTCATGCAGTATCAGCTTTCAATCAACATGACAACCTCGACTGGTTTGGCGAGTTCCTTTTATTTCTCCCCCTGGCAAATGTTGAAATCCGAGTGGGGTGGGGGGGGTGATGCTCAGACCGTCCTCCACGGTGCACGTACCTTCATAGCAGTCTCGGACCGAGTCGAAGTACACGTAGTACTGGTTGTTGCTGATGAACAGCAGGCTGAGCCAGGAGTCGAAGGCGTAAATGGGCACGATGAGGAGGATTCGGATGATGTAGCGCTGCTCGTTGGGGACGGTGTAGGAGCGCAGGTGTGTGTAGATCTGTTGGCACATCACAAATCCAATATCAAAGTTGGCAAACAAGACGTAACAGGGTTACAGCCGCATGGGAATCAAAACAACAGACTGCTGTTGTGATAGTCTGTATTTATCAAAAGTATGCAGAGTATCTTCTTGCACATTAATAATCCGCTTGGTCAGTGCAGCCTGGCTGTGATTAATTGCTGGAAATCTATTCCTTTCTGTGTAAATAGCTGCCAGCGCAAACACAATGACAGACATTCAGATGAGAATAAATAATACATTTTTCACACTGCTTTGTGCAGATAAATGGATTTATTTGAATGGGAAAATACAATTGCAATCTCTTCCAAGTTCAACGATTTATTGTTTGGCCTGCACATTATGACACAAGCAGCGACTGTATTTGCTCCACAGCACATTTTCCAACATCTACAATGAAAAACACACAAACTAACATTACATAGTTGGTTATTAATGTATTTGTTCAAATGGGATATGGTGGCTTGTGGAATGACCCCGGAGATGTAGAGACGGCAGGCGATGTGCAGGTAAAGTACACTATATTGCCAAAAGTATTTGGCCACCCATCTAAATGATCAGAATCAGGTGTCCTAATCACTTGGCCCGGCCACAGGTGTATAAAACCAAGCACTTAGGCATGGAGACTGTTTCTACAAACATCTGTGAAAGAATGGACTGTCATAGGATGCCACCTGTGCAACAAATCCAGTCGTGAAATTTCATCGCTCCTAAATATTCCAAAGTCAACTGTGGGCTTTATTATAAGAAAAGTGAAGAGTTTGGGAACAACAGCAACTCAGCCACCAAGTGGTAGGCCACGTAAACTGACAGAGAGGGGTCAGCAGATGCTGAAGCAGACTTTCTGCACAGGCAGTTGCTACAGAGCTCCAAACTTCATGTGACTTTCCAATTAGCCCGCGTACAGTACGCAGAGAGCTTCATGGAATGGGTTTCCATGGCCGAGCAGCTGCATCTAAGCCATGCATCACCAAGTCCACTCTAGGGCAGTGGAGCTGCGTTCTCTGGAGTGATGAATCATGCTTTTCCATCCGGCAATCTGATGGACCAGTCTGGGTTTGGAGGTTGCCAGGAGGACGGTACATTTCGGACTGCATCATGCGGAGTGTGAAATTTGGTGGAGGAGGAATTATGGTGTGGGGTTGTTTTTCAGGAGTCGGGCTTTGCCCATTAGTTCCAGTGAAAGGAACTTTGAATGCTCCAGGATACCAAAACATTTTGGACAATTCCATGCTCCCAACATGGTGGGAACAGTTTGGAGCGGGCCCCTTCCTCTTCCAACATGACTGTGCACCAGTGCACAAAGCAAGGTCCATAAAGACATAGATGACAGAGTCTGGTGTGGATGAACTTGACTGGCCTGCACAGAGTCCTGACCTGAACCTGATAGAACTCCTTTGGGATGAATTAGAACGGAGACTGAGAGCCAGGCCTTCTCCACCAACATCAGTGTGTGACCTCACCAATGCGCTTTTGGAAGAATGGTGGACAATTCCTATAAACACACTTCGCAACCTTGTGGACAGCCTTCCCAGAAGAGTTGACGCTGTAATAGCTGCAAAAGGTGGACCCACATCATATTGAACCCGATGGGTTAGGAATGGAATGGCACTTCAAGTTCATATGTGAGTCAAGGCAGGTGGCCAAATACTTTTGGCAATTCTAAAACCATTATCTAATTATGGAAAAAGCATGAAGCACCAGCGTGGCTGCAGCAGTGGACCACGGTTGAGTACGTGAAGTACAGAAGCAAAATGTACCGGACGTAGTAAAGCTAAGCACAAAACAACCATAATCACAAGAAATAAACAAGCAATGAATTAAAGCAGCTGCTGGTGTAAGTATTCGCCTGACGAGTAATCAGGGACAGGTGAGTCTTCTGATCACTAAACAGAAGATGGCACTCTAAACATAAGAAACGTAACTGCAGGTACTAGGACGACAGGGAATGCAAAAAAACACAAATACTGAAATAAACTGCAACAAAAAACAGTGCAATTAACAGTGCAATATATTTTCATAACATGGTCACTAGTGCCTCGTTTCTCTTGTTATCTTCTTATTTTTACTGTTATATTTTTATTCTTATTGTTGCTTGTTATTGTCATATTTTCTATTTTATTTCCATTTATACCCCCATTATTTATTTTTTACTTGTTAATTGGATCTCAATTCTGTACACTGCTGCTGAAATTGTAATTTTCCTGAGGGAACTAACTAACTAACTAACTAACTAACTAACTAACTAACTAACTAACTAACTAACTAACTAACTAACTAACTAACTAACTAACTAACTAACTATCTATCCCAAAACTGTCATGCCTTAGTTTGAGTACTATTCTTTGAAGCGTTTTTGACTTTTCTACAATTGCAAATGGCCTTTTCAGTGACTAAAACAGACTTTTTGGAAAGCCTTGCTGGGAAAGAATGCATGCCTGGCCATTCGGGCTGCACGATTAACCGACATTGAATCGACATCGAGGTATTAATCAGTTTTTCCTCTGCCGTCACCGGTATTTGAGTGACAGCTATGTTTGCCAATCAGAATTGTCGAATTCGTCTCTCGCTTCAAACAGGGAGAAAGGCATCTCTCTATGTGCATGGCTTTCAGCACCTGAGCGCGTTTATTTAACAGTAGAATTAACTCAATGCAGTGAACCCTCTTTTCAGTCGTTCACAATCTTTGTCCCGGTGGGCGGAGAGCGAGAACGCTCGCTTACACACAAAGGAGGCACAGACAGCCACTCGAGTCAAGACTCGCCAAGTGCCGCGATGTGACAAAAATGAGGAGGAACAAAATATGATTACACAGCCAAATGTCTTGCTGTGTTAATATATCAGCTTCAAAATTGGATGGCAATGTTGTCCCATCGACACGGACCAACGAGCGAGAATGTCGTGATCGTGTGATGGCAATAAACAAAAAGACAACGTCCGACCTAGTTTTTCCAGCTAGGAAAAAATGCACTTTAATATTTATTTAAGTCAAGCCTAGGCAATTATTTTGATTCCAGTGGCCAAATCTGGGGGCCGGTACATCTGATTTTTAGGAACACTAATACAAAACCTCACAATAATGTCTGAATGCTAAAAACTAGGGGTGTCCGATAATGGCTTTTTTGCCGATATCCGATATTCCGATATTGTCCAACTCTTAATTACCGATATCAACCGATACCGATATATACAGTCGTGGAATTAACACATTTTAATGCCTAATTTGGACAACCAAGTATGGTGAAGATAAGGTCCTTTTTTAAAAAATTAATAAAATAAGATAAATACATTGAAAACATTTTCTTGAATAAAAAAGAAAGTGAAACAATATAAAAAAAGTTACATAGAAACTAGTAATGAATGAAAATGAGTCAAATTAACTGTTAAAGGTTAGTACTGTTAGTGGACCAGCAGCACGCACAATCATGTGTGCTTACGGACTGTATCCCTTGCAGACTGTATTGATATATATTGATGTATAATGTAGGAACCAGAATATTAATAACAGAAAGAAACAACCCCTATGTGTGAATGAGTGTAAATGGGGTTGGTGCATTAATCGTAAGTGTATCTTGTGTTTGTTATGTTGATTTAATTAAAAAAAAAAATTAAAAAAAAAAAAAAATACCGATAATAAAAAAACTGATACAGATAATTTCCGATATTACATTTTAAAGCATTTATCGGCCGATAATATCGGACATCTCTACTAAAAACGTTATGACAAACCGCTTTAAAAATGTAATGTAATTTAAAATTTTTTTTAACTGAATGAGACACCCAGAATGTACATGAAAATAAATTATGTGGGCTTTACAATCTTAACTATGAACGATAAAACACTGAATGGTGACAACATATGAACGTCACACCCCCTCTTCATCGACATATTTCACAATCAAGCGAAACGCAACAAAAATGCAACAAACACGGCAAAACATGAATGCGAAGGGTAAAAAAAAACCCACCTACAATCTGATATACAGTATCTGATACATCACTAAGCTTTAGAACTTTGTTGTAAAAATCTCCGTCCGCGTCTGTCCCTGACACCCGCATTTTAGGGCTGGCAGCTCTGGAAACACTCTGTGGAAACGCTCCCCACCCACACTGCTTGGTGCCTCGTCTGAGTTGCTGTGACTTACATTACCATAGTAACTAATTAGATTACCATAGTAACTAATTAGATTACCATAGTAACTAGTATATCATGCAAAAGCGCAGACTCCAACCATTGAAATACTTTGTATAGTTCAAGACTTATGGTCATTTGAAAACATCACTGCACATCATAAAGGCAGCTACACTTTCCATCTTAATTATCTAAAACAATTATTTGGGAATGTCCGGCGGGCCGCATGTGGCCCCCGGGCCTTAATTTGCCAAGGTCTGTCCTACAGAAACCATATTAAAACAAAAATATATTTCCTCCACCCCCATCTTTTTCTATTTTCATACATTTTTGAAAAAGCTCCAAGGAGCCACTAGGGCGGCGCTAAAGAGCCGCAGGTTGCAGACCCCAGTTTTAAAGTGTTTGGATTTGCAGCTGTCTGCAGAAAGAGAAAAAAGCACGTCCGCGATGTTGTGTATTCTTCTGGAAAACACTTTTTAGCCCATTAGTTCATGCTTAATTAGTTCACTAATGAGCCGTAATAATTACCACCATCTTGACTGTGTGAGACTTGAATTTTATATTTTCGTAATTAAAAAAGAGCGAGTAAACACACATGCACAGAAGACCAAACAAGAGAGACAAGCTCCTGGTTGTTTTGTTGCAGTGCTTCTCTTACGGGCAAAATACGGCCCGCGGGCCACATGTGGCCCATTAAGATTTTCAATCCGGCCCGCCGGACGTTCGACTTAATTTTTTTTAGACCTTTAACATCAAAACTGTCGCCGCCATTATAATGTGCAGTGCTGTTTTTAAATGACCGTAAGTCTTGAACTATAGAAAGAATTTCAATGGTCGAAATCTGTGCTTTTGCGTGTTATAGGAGTTATTACGGTAATCTACGTCACGGCAGCTCAGACCAGGAACAAAGCAGAGTGGGCGGGGTTTGTTTTCAGAGCAGCCAGCCCAAAACGCACATGTCAGAAACAGATGCGGAAGCAGATTTTTACTTTGCATTCACATTTTGCTGTTTGTTGCATTTTTGTTGTGTTTTGCTTGATTGTAAAAGATACACAACTATGGAGGAGCTGGTCTGAGAAGTAAAAGATGTTCATATGTTGTTAATATTCAGTGTTTTATTGCTCATATTTAATATTGTAAATCCCACTTACTTTATTTTCATGTACATTTTGGGTGTCCCATTCAGTAAAAAACTGTACAATTCAAATCCGTATTTTTGAGGTGGTTTGTCATGACGTTTTCGGACGTTGTGACTTTACGTCTTAGTGTTCCTGAAAAAAAGGGACCCAAACACGCATACTGTACAGCAGATTTTTTTTTTTTTACAGCTAAATGTGTATATATCATTTATACACACATACAGTTTGGCCCCCGAGACACAATTTTCTGTCAATGTGGCCCCCGAGTCAAAATATTTGACCAGCTCTGCTGGGCACAAACCTTCTTAATTGTTAGAAATCCCACTGTTTGTATCAAGTTTCAAGTTTATTATTCTTCGGTCAATCGTCAACAAAATAAACAAACAGTTGTACATTCATAAATTGAAAATGAAAACGTTGCAGATCGAAAGGGTTTAGGCTGAAGTTGAACACTTATTGCGCCTAACCCTATAAACAATGTCAAGTACAAAATAAACTTCCGAAAATTATTAAATGTCCTTTGTACAACATATTTTAAATACACATTATACATAACATAAACACAATTCAATTATATACACAGTAAAGGCATGTGAAATATCCTTGTAGACATGTTAAACCTTTGTACCAATTTATAGACTATATACAAACAATTGTACTTCCATTATTATTTATAACCCACATTTAGTATTTGAATTAACATTGATCATAGTATTAACTACTGTGTTGATTCAAGAGTGATATATTTTTTCAAGACATCAGTCTTAAAGGGTTTTTTAAATGTGTGAATAGAACTGGAACATTTTAAGGAATTATCCAAATGTATAAAAAACATGATTCTCTCATGAGAGTATTTGGCGAGCGCCGTTTTGTCCTACAAATTTTGGCGGTGCTTGAACTCACCGTAGTATATTTACATGTATAACTTTCTTCAACGCTGCCACATAAATACATTTTATGCCACGCCTTCTTTGTCTCATTTTGTCCACCAAACGTTTTATGCTGTGCGTGAATGCACAAAGGTGAACTTTGTTGATGTTATTGACTTGTTGGAGTGCTTATCAAGCATATTTTGTACCGTATTTTTCGGACTGTAAGTCGCAGTTTTTTTCATAGTTTGGCCGGGGGTGCGACTTATACTCAGGAGCGACTTATGTGTGAAATTATAAACACATTACTGTAAAATATCAAATAATATTATTTATCTCATTCACGTAAGAGACTAGACGTATAAGATTTCATGGGATTTAGCGATTAGGAGTGACAGATTGTTTGGTAAACGTATAGCATGTTCTATATGTTATAGTTATTTGAATGACTCTTACCATAATATGTTACATTAACATACCAGGCACGTTCTCAGTTGGTTATTTATGCCTCATATAACGTACACTTATTCAGCCTGTTGTTCACTATTCTTTATTTATTTTAAATTGCCTTTCAAATGTCTATTCTTGGTGTTGGATTTTATCAAATAAATCTCCCCCAAAAATGCGACTTATACTCGAGTGCGACGTATATATGTTTTTTTCCTTCTTTATTATGCATTTTCGGCCGGTGCGACGTATACTCCGGAGCGACTTATAATCCCAAAAATATGGTATATATATCATTTATACACACATACAGTTTGGCCCCCGAGACACATTTTTCTGTCAATGTGGCCCCCGAGTCAAAATATTTGCCCAGCTCTGCTGTAGAACAACATGACACAAACCTTCCTAATTGTTAGAAATCCCACTGTTTGTATAAAAAAACATGATTCTCTGATGAGAGTATTTGGCGAGCGCCGTTTTGACCTACTAATTTTGGCGGTGCTTGAACTCACCGTAGTTTGTTTACATGTATAACTTTCTTCAACGCTGCCACAGAAAGACATATTTTTGCCACTCCCTCTTCGTGTCATTTTGTCCACCAAACATTTTATGCTGTGCGCATACTTGCCAACCCTCCCGTTTTTACCGGGAGACTCCCGGTATTCAGCGCCTCTCCCGATAACCTCCCGGCAGAAATTTTCTCCCGACAAACTCCCGGTATTCAGCCGGAGCTGGAGGCCACGCCCCCTCCAGCTCAATGCAGACCTGAGTGGGGACAGCCTGTTCTCAAGTCTGCTTTCCCACAATATAAACAGCTTGCCTGCCCAATGACGTCATAACTGTAGAATGATCGAGGGCGAGTTCTTGGTTTCTTATGCGGGTTTATTGTTAGGCAGTTTCATTAACGTCCTCCCAGCGCGGTAACAACACACAACAACAGCAGACACGTTTAGTCTACCGTAAAGCAGTTCTTCTGCCGTAAACAGCAATGTTGTGACACTCTTAAACAGGACAATACTGCCATCTACTGGATAGCCTCCAGAACACTGAAATTCAAGTATTTCTTTTATTTATATGTATAATAAATATATATATATATATATATATAGCTAGAATTCACTGAAAGTCAAGTATTTCATATATATATATATATATATGAAATACTTGAGTTGGTGAATTCTAGCTTAAATAACCACGCCCCCCACCCCCACCCCCCGGTATCGGAGGTCTCAAGGTTGGCAAGTATGGCTGTGCGTGAATGCACAAAGGTGAACTTTGTTTATGTTATTGACTTGTTGGAGTGCTTATCAAGCATATTTAGTAAGTGCATGACTGTCTTCTGTGTATTTAATTTATATCTGCATTTCTCATTACACAATATTGGCTGCATTTCTCATAGTTGTTTGTGTGCCACGTTGTTGCAGACCACAGCAAACGTAACCCAGCTTGCATAGATTGCTATAAATCCATTCGAAGGAGACAGCCTGCCGCTTCCTTTAACTTGGACACACACATCTATACCTTTGGCTATTCTGAGCCAGTCATTTAGAGGAGTTATCTCACCCTCTAAGAAGCCTGAGTTTTACTAATGTTATCCAATGTTGTAAAAATGTGTAGAATAAATATTACATTTAAACATTTCTGTCAACGTAGATTTGTGTCAGCCTGCGACACATAGTCATTTTGATAGTAGGCTAATATAGACACGTACATCATGTGTTCACTTATATAAGGCTTTTATATTTTTTTGCGTCCAGTATGGCTCTTTCAACATTTTGGGTTGCCGACCCCGGCTTTAAAAGTAGAGCGTATAAAACCTTGAAAAGTAAATAAGAATTTCAACCTTGCTTGGTGCACCGCCTCTCCCGATGTCAAGACTGATAGCTGAGCTTGTTGAGTCAATGATGAAACCATGATCGGGGTTTCCCACACATTCATTTATTTGTGGCGGCCCGCCACGAAAGAATTACGTCCGCCACAAATTAAAAAAAAAAAAAAAATTAAAAAAAATATATAATTTTTTTTTTTTTTTTTTGGGTTCTCTCCAGCTTCTCAGGCAAATCATATAGTTGATGTAGATGCCCATATCGGCTGTTCAGATTTACTTTACAAAAGAGAAGTGTAGGATACTTCTCTTGTTGCCTTATTTGTATTTGACTTTATTAAATGTATTTATATTAGAAACACAACATGTGTATATAACAAAGGGTGCAACGTCTGCAGGCAGTAGGAAACACATGGTTAAGTGTAGGGAGTAAAACTGATGGCAGTCTAAAGTTCAAGATTTTTGGAGCTCTTTGTTCAGTGGATCAGATGTTTGATGAAGCTCTGTGTCTATCTACCACCACTACTGTTTCCTGTTTATTTGTTACTGACTGTGGCAGGACACCTCTGCCTCTGTTTCACTTTATGTTGCTGGTAAATAATATGGTTGTAGTAGTAGGCTAAAGTTAAATTATTTAGTATGCACTAATTAAAGGGGCAGAGCTTTGAGACATTTTAGCTTTTATATTTTATAAGATATATTTCTTGTAAGAACCACAATTAATAAATATATTTCAGTGAATAACGTATTGTTCAAATCTGTATATAAATATGTACATAAAGTGTTGTAATTATATTGTAAAATGGATGGATGGATGGACGTTTAAAACAAAACTGTTATTATTAATTAGTAAGTATACATTTTTTGAGCCTTTTTAGAGAAAATCAAATCATTGTAGTAAATTATGCAAATTACTCGATGATGTCATGATGACCCTGCCCATAGTCACGCCCCCACCGCCACAGGTATTTTGGCAGTTTATGGGAAACACTGCATGATGATAAGCTATCAGCACACAGTGGGACATATGCACATATAGAAATATGCTTTGTTATCTGACTCTTCTTTTTATTTTTACACTTAATAAAGCGCCAAGCTGTTCAAACAGTGACCACGTACAGTGGTGTAGTGAATGGAGAATGAGCCGGGCCATGCACTGTAACTCCTGGTTACAGCGGAGCGTGGCCTCAAACATTGAGCTCGGAAAAGGTAAAGAGTGAGGTAATAAACCTTTATGGATTTAACAATTGCTCTTGGTCCTCTGGCGAGGGCGGTGACGCCGGCGGTGCGTGCAGCGTGTCATTTCCCAGCCATCTTTAATTACACCTTACATTATGATATATTATTATGTGGGGCACTCTCCTGATGTGGATATGAACCGTCATAGAAACATCACACGATCTAAAATGTCAGGAAACACGTGCCTTAATATTTCTTACATAAACTGTGTTGTTTATTTGCCTTGGTTTTTTTCAGAATGACAGCCGTAATGCAATGGCAGCGAGGAAAATGACCATAGAACAGGGAAAGGAACTAATTGCAAGTAAAGTGATACCTGTCCAGGCTGCTCGGTACAAAAGTCCTAAAGCGACCAACAAAGAGGATGATTTTGATAGTTACTAAGGACAAAAGAATATTAACACCAAGGTGGGTATTGGTATCAAATTGGCACTTTTGTTTCTTGTCTGTTCATTAAGCAAAAAACTCGCTTTTTTCTCAAAGAGTTCCTGTGAGCGCCACATCCCTCCTAATTTGTCGGGTGCAAACAGCACATCTCTCTCTCTCGACTGCTAACATAATCACACTTTGTCCCTGCCTGTTTACTAGCTTTATTTGTGTTGTTTATTTGACATTTTTATATTTACAGTTTTGTTGTGTTCTGGCTTTATATGAGCCATATTATTTGTATCTGTGTGTTTATATATGTTTATCTTATTCCATTTTAAATTGTAAAGGGTGATACGTGAGTTCACTTCCTGTTGTCGAGCTTATCGATCACTTTGTGCATAAACAGCACAGACGGTATTGTTTATACATGTTTAGATTGGGGAATGACATTTCGTAATGGGGAAATGCGTTGTTTACATGTTAGCATTTAAGCTAGCGAGCAAGCTAGCACCAATCCGTCTGCATCAATTTGCATTTATGAATGACAGTTTTTCGACCATTTTAATTTAATACTGTAATACTGATTGTCAGAAGTTTTAGTTATTATTAATACCGTTTATTTGTAGTTCAAACACCCGCAGCTGCAGAAACCGATGCAAAAGAGTGACTGCTCTTACTATATATATTAAATATGTTTGTATGTATGTATATACTGTATGTGTATAAAAAAAACTTAACCACCTTAATTTTCATTTATCGTCGGTTAATTGACTTATTGAACATTGGCTCAGGCCTATCTATATGTGTAAAGACATGATATAAATATACATATATATATATATATACATACATATATACATACATATATATATATATACATTTAATATCATGTCTTTACATATATACATGTACAAATATATATACAGTATATTATATATATACACATATATAACTATATATATATATATATATATATATACATATGTAAAGACATGATATAAAAGTATATGTGTATATATATATATATATATATATATATATTTGTATATGTATATATATGTAAAGACATTATATTAAATGTATATATATATATATACACACACATATATATATATATATATATATATATATATATATATATATATATATATATATATATATATATATATATATATATATATATATATATATATTTGTATATGTATATGAATGTAAAGACATGATATATATGTGTGTATATAAGTGTATATATTTTTAATCATATTTATTTTTATATTGGTTTTATATTTATTTATTTTTTTGTTTTTATTCAGTCATTGGTGGAGCTAAGGATAATATTTGAATATTGTTTTTAATATTGTTGTGCAGAACTTTGGTAACATTTTTGTTGTTTAAATGTGCTATATAAATAAAGTGGATTGGATTGGATTATATGCATTTAAGGACTGTCAAATAATTAAAATATTTAACCAAGATTAATCACATTTCCATAATTAACTCAACATTAATCATGATTAATCGCAGATGGATATAATTAATAAGATTCACAATATTATGTCAGACCCACTCGACATCCGTTGCTTTCGGTCTCCCCTAGAGGGGGGGGGGGTTACCCACATATGCGGTCCTCTCCAAGGTTTCTCATAGTCATTCACCGACGTCCCACTGGGGTGAGTTTTTCCTTGCCCGTATGTGGGCTCTGTACCGAGGATGTCGTTGTGGCTTGTACAGCCCTTTGAGACACTTGTGATTTAGGGCTATATAAATAAACATTGATTGATTGATTGATTGATAAGATAATGTTCAAGTTTTAACACCATGACTGGACAAATAATTTGCTTAAATTAAATTTGGGTTAAATATTATGCTTTTTTGAACAGCTCAAAACAAAAAGGACAAACGCTTTTAACAAAAAACAAACGTGCGTTGGTGTCTTGACAGATTTTGTTAAGAATTCAGAATTTGTATTCCTGCTTTAGGAGCCCTTACTTTTAGAGTAGGAGCTAAACTTCCATGTTTAGATATCAGTTTCACACATTAATAACAACACTATGTGCATTGTTGCGATCATGCTTTTATTGTTAATGTAATCTGTGATATTTCTACCTGAATAAATGCTTCTGATATTCTGTACATTACATGTCGTACAAGTTAATGGTCTCCATATTGCTCTTTGGCAATGTTTTAACCTTCTCTATTTATTAACAAAATGTAATATTCAGCCTGCTAATTATTCTGTAATTGAGAACTCGACCAGAACATGTTATAAAAATAATTTACACAATATTTTCAGCAAACAAGAACCCCCATCCCCCACGTACTTGAATTTTTTAGATGCAAATATCACAGATTAACATTAAAAAATATATTTGACAAAGCATGATCAGCACCTTAACTGTATTCTAAACACATAAGTGAAACTGAGCACCACCCACCTCTGAACGACCCGCAAAGCAGGCTTTTGCTGCAGCGATGTTGCCTCATTTCACAGCAAAAAATAGTCCTCTTTAGTTGGGAGAACAATTTGCCATTGCTTTTGAAGCCGATATTTACATAATGTTTCCCCCTCTAGGCACGGCCCGATGGTCAAAAAGAACTCATGTGCGTTACTCGGTCGTTAATAAAATGAGTGCTGTTACTCTCAGGTCCTCTCTGTTTGTATTTTCACACTTTGCACTATTTTGTTATGCTTTATTAAGCAATTTTCAGATATTCCCTATTTTTTCACCTTCATTCAAAGGGGTCATTGTTAACGGTTTGTTATTTTAGAATTGTGTTTACATCGACTGTTTGGGTGTTTTTCATGGTTGTGTTGACATTTCCTTTCCGTCTTGATAGCTGAGAGGATTATAATCAGATGAAGGTTACATTTGAAATAAAAAATCTATTTTAATTTAATATAGTTTCCTGCTGGTCCATATTTCCATAGGTCATAAAAAAGATCAATGGTTATCGAACAATATAAAACACTTAACAGTACAGGCCGAACGTTTGGACAAAACCTTCTCATTTCACTGCGTTTTCTTTATTTTCATGACTATTTACATTGTAGATTGTCACTGAGGGCGTCAAAACTATGAATGAACACATGTGGAGTCATGTACTTAACAAAAAAGGGTGAAATAACTGAAAACATGTTTTATATTCTAGTTTCTCGATGAGCTTTCAAGAGGTAGTCATCTGAAATGGTTTTCACTTCACAGGTGTCATAGTTTTGATGCCTTCAGTGACAATCTATGATGTAAATAGTCATGAAAATAAAGAAAACGCATTGAAATGTGAAGGTATATCATGATACAGTTTTCAGCCATATCGCCCAACCCTGTACTAAACACAAATGAGCTTCCTGGATAAGCTTACCTGATGGCAGGTGATAAGCAAGGCGGACCACACAAAGATACCGGAGAGGCCGCGGGCGGGCAGCGTGTTTAGGAACATCTGGTCATGCACGATGGTGCCATTGCCCGTGCGAAGGATGGTCATGTTGGAGATGTCTGCTGTGTCCGGAAGTATGGGCGCGGTCAGGTGGACAATGGAGGTGTTCTCTAATGAAAGGCCCATGTCCTCCATGGTGATGCTCACCTGTTAGCTAGAAATAGAGGTGGTCAATACATTCTGTATGGTATAAGATGACTGATATTGTCACCTGTACATTATATGACATATTTTAAAAGCAAACTTTTCCACTAGCAAGAAGAAAATGACCCCTGTGGAGCCCATCAAGATCCAGGGCCGGGAGGTGGCAGTACAAGTACCTGGGAGTCCATTTGAACAGCAGACTGGACTAGTAGGACAACAGCAAAGCTGTATACAAGAAGGGCATGAGCAGACTCTTTTTCCTGAGTAAGCTTAGGTCCTATAATGTGTGCAGCAAGCTGTTGGAGATCTTTTTCCAGTCTGTTGTGGCCAATGCCCTGTACTTTGCAGCGGTTTGTTGGGGGAGCAGCACCAGCAAAAGGGACTTAAAGGCCTACTGAAATGAATTTTTTTTATTTAAACGGGGATAGCAGATCCATTCTATGTGTCATACTTGATCATTTTGCGATATTGCCATATTTTTGCTGAAAGGATGTAGTATAAAACAACGACGATAAAGTTCGCAACTTTTGGTCGATGATAAAAAAAAGCCTTGCCTATACCGGAAGTAGCGTGACGTCACAGGAGCTAGTATTCCTCACAATTCCCCGTGGTTTACAATGGAGCGAGAGAGATTCGGACCGAGAAAGCGACGATTACCCCTTTAATTTGAGCGAGGATGAAATATTCGTGGATGAGGAACGTTAGAGTGAAGAACTAGAGAGGCAGTGCAGGGTGTATCTTTTTTCGCTCTGACCGTAACTTAGGTACAAGGTCTCATTGGATTCCACACACTCTCCTTTTTCTATTGTGGATCACGGATTTGTATTTTAAACCACCTCGGATACTATATCCTCTTGAAAATGAGAGCCGAGAACGCGAAATGGACATTCACAGTGACTTTTATCTCCACGACAATACATCAGCGAAGCTCTTTAGCTACTGAGCTAACGTGATAGCATCTGGCTCCAATGCAGATAGAAACAAAATAAATGAACCCCTGACTGGAAGGATAGACAGAAGATCAACAATACTATTAAACCATGGACATGTAACTACACGGTTAATAATTCTCAGCCTGGCAAAGCTTAACAATGCTGTTGCTAACGACGCTGAAGCTAACTTAGCAACCGGACCTCACAGAGCTATGATAAAAACATTAGCGCTCCACCTACGCCAGCCAGCCCTCATCTGCTCATCAACACCCGTGCTCACCTGCGTTCCAGCGATCGACGAAGGACTTCACCCGATCACAGATGCGGTGGCGGCTAGCATCGGCTAGCGCATCTGCTATCCAAGTAAGTACTCCTTGATGTGTTGCTACAGCCAGCCGCTAATACACCGATCCCACCTACAACTTTCTTCTTTGCAATCTCCATTGTTCATTAAACAAATTGCAAAAGATTCACCAACACAGATGTCCAGAATACTGTGGAATTGTTCGATGAAAACAGAGCTTTTTGTATGGTGACACATTGGGTACGAATACTTCTGTTGCCGTC
>NC_084736.1:9133598-9158598 GCF_033978785.1 Entelurus aequoreus | reverse complement strand
CATACATATATATATATATATATATATATATATATATATATATATAACCGCAACATGTAAGTGTAAAAAAAACAACGTTATGATTTGTAAATTTTCAGAATGTGCTTGTTCTATTTTTAAACAAAGAAAACAATCTGAAGTTGTCTTTATTTTTAAGTTATCGTGCCGTGATTTTACCAGTCCGGCCCACTTGGGAGTAGATTTTTCTTCATGTGGCCCCCGATCTAAAATGAGTTTGACACCCCTGATTTAAGGCAACACGAAGTCAGGCGCATGCGCACTAGCGTCGTTTGGCTTATTAATCATGGCGGACTGACAACATTAACCTCGCTCTAAGGGTATCACCTCGGAGTATTCTTACTCAACAGCCCTACATGTCACACTAAGGGTGTCTGTAGAAACAACGCCAACACTGTCATAAACCTGTGCCATATAGTGAGACCTCACTAAACAACAATGACAATGACATTTCGGGAGAACATTTGCACCGCAACACAACATAAACACAACAGAGCACATTCCCAGAATTCCTTGCAGCACCAACTCGGTTCCCGCCGTGCGTTTAAGAGGGCACTGCTGTTAGATGGAGACAGGTGTGGACAATATTGGTGACACTTGTCCCCACACTAAAAGTAAACAGCGAAGGAGAAAAACGATATGATGTTGCTCATAATTTGACAATATAGCGTCCATCAGCTGCTGTGACTGAGAGTTAATGAGGTGAGGAAATATTGTTGTTGGCCAAACTTTTGTACTGAACCACAAGGGGGCGTTGGAGAAGAACACATCTTGTTTATTAGACTTTATCTTCATTAGTCAAACTGCTTTGTGTTTTATTTTGATATCAAAAAGTAAACACTGGGTTTTTTTGTTACAATACTTGTGTTTTTTCATGTCAAAAAGGTATTACTTTAAAAACCATTTGACACATAATTTTGTTAGTTTTATTGTGTGTAATTAATTACTATACGACCTATTTCTGCCCAAACTCTTAATGGCTCTGTCCTGATACAGCATCTACATGTACATAACTTAAAAAATAAATAATTACAAAAAATACTTCCCTCTATCAAAAAGTAAAAATAGAGATAAAGGCATCATGAAATGACACAAAGCTGACAAGTTTATATTAATAATGAATTTAAAAAAAAACCTGTATATGTATGCATGCATGCTTTGGAGCCCCTGCCTGGAAAGAAAAAAGTGTTTGCCTTGATGCCCTAAAATATGAGCCCTCATTTAAGGCAACACTTGCCTTGACCTTAAAAAGCTAAAATCCGAGGCCTGTACATGGTAATTGGGATTTGTTATATGTTGTATATATTATATAAAAATATAAAATAATATAATATATCCAAGTTGGGTAGACTATGTCTCCCGGCTGGCCTGGGAACGCCTCGGGATCCCCCGGGAAGAGCTGGACGAAGTGGCTGGGGAGAGGAAAGCCTGGGATTCCCTGCTTAGGCTGCTGCCCCCGCGACCCGACCTCGGATAATCGGAAGAAGATGAATGGAATATGGAATATATCCTGCGATGAGGTGGCGACTTGTCCGGGGTGTACCCCGCCTACCGCCCGAATGCAGCTGGGATAGGCCCCAGCACCCCCCGCGACCCCAAAAGGGACAAGCAGTAGCAAATGGATGGATGGAATATATCAGTATATATTATATACTGTATATATAATATGTAAATATTACATATATATTTTATATTGCTACTATGGTACATTTTTAGTCTACTTAACACCTGCATTATCCTTTCCATCCTTTCAAACTGAGCTACTGTGTGGAACAATTTCCCTTGTGGATCAATAAAGTTTGTCTAAGTCTAAATGTTAGTGTTATTGTCTTTGTGCAGGCAGAATGATCATTTTGCATGTGTACAGTATGCCAGTATATCAAAAAAGGAGCTCACCTTGTAACCTTTATCTTGTTTACTGTACAGAAAAGGTCAGTTCGGGTTCCGGGTCCAACGTCTACAGTTCACCATTAAAGTTTGATCGCCTTAGAGAGTCACCGACCAAGTACATGATGCTTAATTTATAATATTAGAAAAATAAAGCGAATTCCCCCACTTCCTTGTTTGTCAGGTAGGCCCAAGCTTACAGTGAGGTCGAAGTCCGGGGCAAAACACGCCCAAAAAAACCTACAAAATCCAAACTTTTACCTCCTGGCGTAGCCTGTTGAATGTATTCAACCCCCCGAATTAGTTTTAAACCAAAAAATATGGAGCGAAAACACTGAGAGTGTTTGAAATTGACCGCTCGGGAAGCGGCTTTCGGGCGGCAGTCGGTAAACAGGTTGGGGAAACAGGTGAACGCGTCACGTGGGAAAGATAAGTCTAAAGCGTGGTGACGTCACCGCGGTGCCTTCACGGGCCCGCAAAGACGACTCGGACATGACAGAACGTTACGTATACCATTTAAAATGACGACGGTTAAACAAAAACAGGGTTGGTGTTACAGTCGTAGTTCAGTGCATCTTACAGAATTATGATTTTAAAATTGTTCAGTCATTAACAACGTGGTCCCCAACAATATATCGTATAGTGATGTGAAAGAAAATTAGGAAACGTGTATTCTCCCGAACTAGAGTTTATGGCTCTTTGAAGGGAGCATGATCTTGTGCAGCTGATTCTTTAAAAGAGCCGTTCAAAACACTGGCTATCTATTTTTGTTCTTTTTTAAGATGTGGATCAGAATAATTGAAATGTACTCAAATATTACTTTAATATATACAGATGTTATATATATATATTTTTTTTTTACTGTAAATATTCATAACCTAAATAATTTGTTAGCATTTAAATACTACAAATACAAATACACAAATAAGTAAGAATAACCAACATGTATATAAAAGTGTAAATTATATTACACTAATAATTACTACATGATAAAAAAAAGAGTAAATAAATAAATAGAAAGTTGCTCAACCCTACCTAGTGTCTACACTTGACCTACAATAAACTATAAAAGTGAATCCAAATTTTAAAAAGTAACTAAATAAAACAATAATATACAGTATATATATATATATATATGTGCATATATATATATACTGTATATGTGCATATATATATATATATATATATATATATATATATATATATATATATATATATATATATATATATATATATATATATATATATATATATATGTGTGTATATATATATACATACATATATATGTGTGTGTGTATATATGTGTATATATATATATAATTAAAAAAAAATTTTTTTTAGATTTTGTTTTTTAGTCCACACACAAACATGTGAACCATTTGGCAAAACATGCACCTCTGTCTGTGTTGTTTGTACATTTTTTTTTATTTTTGAATTTTATAAACCTTTATTTATTAACTGCAACATTTACCAACAATCGAGAAATAATAATATTCAAAATAAGTACAAAAACAGTACAAATCAGCGCCAGGGAGTTGTAAACTCAATAAAGTACCTAAAATATAATTTAAAAAATATATATATATATATATATGTATAACAAAGTGCAAAGCTTGTGTTGTTTGTACATTATTGTTTATTTTAAAGTGTGGTGAAGTCACCGCGGTGCATTCAAGGGCCCGCAAAGACGACTCGGAAATGACAGAACGTTACGTATACCATTTAAAATGACGAAGAATAAACAAAAACAGGGTTGGTATTAAAGTCGTAGTTCAGTGTATTTTCCATAATTATGATTTTCAAATCGTTCAGTCAATAACAACGTGGTCCCCAACAATATATCGTACAGTCATGCGAAGGAAAATTAGGAAACTTGTATTCTCCTGAACTAGAATTTATGGCTCTTTGAAGGGAGCAGGATTTTGTGCTGCTGTTTCTTTAAAGGAGCCGTTCAAAAAACTGGCTCTTTATTTTTGTTCTTTTTTGAAGATGTGGATCAGAATAATTGAAATTTACTCACTTTAATATATATATATATATATATATATATATATATATATATATATATATATATATATATATATATATATATATATATATATATATATATATATATATATATATATATTTATTTATATATATATATACACACAAAATATTAACTGTAAATATTGTTTTACTGTAAATATTCCTAACTTAACAACTTTTTAGCATTTTAATAATACAGATAAAAATACACAAATAAGTAAGAATAACTAACATGTATATAAAAGTGCAAATAATATTATAACAATAATAAAGTTGCACAACCCTACAGAGTGTCTACGCTTGACCTACATCGGAACAATAAACTATACAACTGAATCCAAATTTTAAAAACGATATACTGTATATATCAGAATCAGAATCAGAATCAGAATAGTTTTATTGCCATTGTTTGAGAACGCGTTCACAAACTAGGAATTTTTCTTGGTGCAAACGTGCGACATAAAACACTTATTTGGTAATAATATATATATATATATATATGAACCACTACACACAAAAATGTAAACCATTTGGCAAAACATGCACTTCTGTATTTTTGTTTTGAACAAAAATTCCACAAGGTGGCGCTGTTATGAAACCTGAACGCTTTTTTTTTTTTTTTAAATGAGCCTCCATGGGAGCAAGTGTGTTTCTGTGTGTGTGTCTGTTAAAGAGTGTTTTTGTCCATTTTGTGTTGAGCTGTTTAAAAAAAAGAATGTCTAGTAAACAAAGATGTTCTTAAAGCAAACAAATTGTCCAGTCCTATTGTGACAGTATTGAAAATAGTCTAAGGTTGTTATAGATAAAAAAAAAACTATCTGAAATTAATCGCGAAATATTACAAACTAACTCCAGACAAAATGCAATTAATCGCAATTAGATATTTTAATGGCGTGTGACAGCCCTAATTCTAACACATATTGACCACAACTTAATGCCCGGGTGTCAAACTCAAGGCCCAGGGGCCGCCACTTCATTTTATTTGGACCTCGAAAGCCTGGAAATAATATGTATCAATAAAGTACTGTAACTTTTCTTACTAAATATATTGTTTCTTTCTATTATGGGAGAAAAAAATATATGTACTCCACGTATGTTAACTTAAATATTGTCTAATTATGCAAAAATATATTATCAAACATTAAAACCTTTTTTTTGTTTAAATATAAATAAATACTATTAATAATGAGTTAAAAGCAAGTTATCCATCATATTGTGCAATGTAAAATTAGCAATAGATTTCATGGTAAAATTGTGCAATTTACTGTGGTTTTTACAGCATTTTTCTCTAAATGAAAAAAAACAGTACTTTTTTTACTGGAAAAATCTATTTTTGATTTGCGGTAAAAAAAAATTAATAAAATAAAACTGGAAGCTCAGGTGCCAAAAGTTTACTGCAAAATTGTTTTGTTTTTTTATTTACAGTAAAAGAACAAATGTCAATTTTACAGTAAAATTCTGGCAACAGAATCTTTTTTTTTTACCATAAAAACAGCAGTACTGTTTTTCCATTTACAGTAATAAACACCACATTTTGAGGTGAATTTATTGCAATTTACCAGATTTTTTTTACATTTTAGTTTTTTTTTTAAATCTAAAAAATGGTGTAATAATAGTATTCACTGTTAGAAGCGGCCCTCTGGGGCCAAACATAACTGCGATGTGGCCCTCAGTGACAACGACTTTGACACCCCTGACTTAATGGGACGCCACCATTTACGTTGCAACATGTTTTCACCAAGATTGTAAGGATGGGATGGAACGGATCTTCAAAACTTTCAAAAAAATGTAGAATGTTGAGAACTCATTATCCCAGTATGAATGATGATTGTATATTGGTGTAATATTAAATAATTACATAATGCTTCCGTTCACATCGCTCCTGTTTAGAATATGAATATTTATATATTAGGGAGACCGGGCTTTCTGCTCCGCTGCTCCCAGTCTGTGGAACACTCTCCCTGATCACCTGAGGGCACCACAGACTGTGGATGCTTTTAAAAAAGGCTTAAAAACCCTTCTTTTTAAAAAAGCCTTTTTTTTTTTAGATATATGCATACTAGTTTTAGCTATTTGGCTGTTCTAGTTTTTATTATCTTTTTTTTAATACACTGTAGCTATTTGAGGTTGTTTACTCAATGTAAAGTGCTTTTTATAAATAAAATCTATTATTATTATTATTATTTGACACAGGTACTGTCTTGCATTTCATCAGAACAAGGGGCAAGCGGTAGAAAATGAAGTTGCAAGCACAGAAATGGACAAACCTTCGAAGTTTTTATCCGTTTTTTAATGTACATTTCTTTACACGAGTATACTTGAATATTTACAGCGCATTAAAAATTCACACGACATCTTGGTACAGCATTAGGGATTGTTTTTTTCGAAAAAAAAAAAAAAAAAAATCATCCCCCCTGTCTTTTTACATTTCTACCACACTTGACAACTTTTGATCACATCTTTGATTTGCTTAATGGCGTCCACCGAAGAATCCTTAAGCGCCAATCCTAGCAAGACGGGCTTGTTGCCGGCCTCTTGCGACACAAACGATGCCAGGTTTTTGCCACATACGTGTGTCAAAGGCTGGAAAAACAAACATATAATTAATAGAAAAAAAAACCAGCAAATCAGAAAAATCCCCACTCTCACCTCATCTTTTCCCAGAAGAACTTTGGTGGAGAACATCGGAGTGCTGTAATCGTCGCATCTGGACTCGGGCGTGACAGATATCAGTGTTCCGATCTTACCGTACTGAGTGATGACCACGAATATGTAGTTGCTGAACTCCGTGCAAACCACTTCTGTGGAAATCCCATTGACATCTTTCTGGGTCTGTTTGGACCTGATGATGGGCTCGGCCGCAGACATTTTTATTAACCCTTGGGAGGAAACAAACAAAGAAAAGTTAGTATTCCTAACAGCGTTTTTCACTTTACTGCGGTTGTGATCATCTTGATCCACACCTTTGTGAATAATGCTGTATAATAGACTGTATTTATGTTTTTCACATGTGAATAATTCTGTATAATAGACTGTATTTATATTATTCACATGTAAAAAATACCTAAGTGTTTATTGTCTATTGTGAGCAAACTTTGGTGCTGAATTTCCCCCAGGGATCAATAAAGTACTTTCTATTATATGCAAAGCCAAATCATAATGAATATATAGAGCAGGGGTCACCAACATGGTGCCCGCGGGCACCAGGTAGCCCGTAAGGACCAGATGAGTAGCCCGCTGGCCTGTTCTAAAAATAGCTCAAATAGCAGCACTTACCAGTGAGCTGCCTCTATTTTTTTTAAATTGTATTTATTTACTAGCAAGCTGGTCTCGCTTTGCTCGACATTTTTAATTCTAAGAGAGACGAAACTCAAATAGAATTTGAAAATCCAAGAAAATATTTTTAAGACTTGGTCTTCACTTGTTTAAATAAATTCATTATTTTTTTACTTTGCTTCTTATAACTTTCAGAAAGACAATTTTAGAGAAAAAATACAACCTTAAAAATGATTTTAGGATTTTTAAACACATATACCTTTTTACCTTTTGAATTCCTTCCTCTTCTTTCCTGACAATTTAAACCAATGTTCAAGTAAATGTATTTTTTATAGTAAAGAATAATAAATACATTTTAATTTAATTCTTCATTTTAGCTTCTGTTTTTTCGACGAAGAATATTTGTGAAATATTTCTTCAAATTTATTATGATTAAAATTCAAAAAAAAGTATTCTGGCAAATCTAGAAAATCTGTAGAATCAGATTTAAATCTTATTTCAAAGTCTTTTGAATTTCTTTGAAAAAATGTTGTTCTGGAAAATCTAGAAGAAATAATGATTTGTCTTTGTTAGAAATATAGCTTGGTCCAAATTGTTATATATTCTAACAAAGTGTAGATTGGATTTTAACCTATTTAAAACATGTCATCAAAATTCTAAAATTAATCTTAATCAGGAAAAATTACTAATGATGTTCCATAAAAAAATGTTGTTTATTTTTTCAAAAAGATTCGAATTAGCTAGTTTTTCTCTTCTTTTTTTCGGTTGAATTTTGAATTTTAAAGAGTCGAAATTGAAGATAGACTATGTTTCAAAATGTAATTGTCATTTTTTTGTGTTTTCTCCTCTTTTAAACCATTCAATTAAGTGTAAATATCATTAATTATTAATAATAACATAGAGTTAAAGGTAAATTGAGCAAATTGGCTATTTCTGGCAATTTATTTAAGTGTGTATCAACTGGTAGCCCTTCGCATTAATCAGTACCCAAGAAGTAGCTCTTGGTTTCAAAAAGGTTGGTGACCCCTGATATAGAGTCATGGCCAACCATATTGGCACCCCTGCATTTCTGTCAGATAATGCATCACTTCTCCCAGAAAATTGTTGAATTTACAAATGCTTTGGTATTCACATTATTATTTCTTCGAAGATGTCGTTGTGGCTTAGGTAAAACGGAATCCATCTTATTTGGGTCCCAAATCAACCTTAGGAAAGTCAAAGTGACTTCATTATAAAAGTGGGTGACATTGTTATCACCAGGAAAGATGAGGTCACCTACCAAGGTTCCATTCTAGAGGCTAATCTTTCCTGTGATAAAATGGCAACCAAGGTAATCAAAAAGGTCAACCAGCGAACGAGATTTCTCTACAGAATCTCTTCTCTGGTCAACAAAAGCACCATGAAGATTCTAGCGCAGTGGTTCTTAACCTTGTTGGAGGTACCGAACCCCACCAGTTTCATATGCGCATTCACTGAACCCTTCTTTAGTGAAAAAAAAAAACGTTGGTTTTTTTCAAATTCAAGACAAAGTTATATGTTTTTGGTAACACTTTAGTATGGGGAACATATTGTAAGTAAAAAAGACTTAATTTAGAGTTATTTGGACACTAGGGAAACATATTCTAAGTAACAAAGACTTAATTTAGAGTTATTTGGTTAGGGCCAGGGTTAGGGTTATAATAAGGCATTAATAAGTACTTAATAATGACTAGTTAAGAGCCAATATGTTACTAATTTGCATGTTAATAAGCAACTAATTAATGGTGAATATGTTCCCCGTACTAAAGTGTTACCATGTTTTTTTACTGGTGCACAAAATTAACCGTGCATGAACATCACCTTGTTCAAAGAACAAAACCAACACAGTGCATAAACTCACAACAAATTACACACCTGCAAATCAGTCTGACTTCTGCTGTTGTCGTATCCGTAATACGCCGATAGGGAGAAGTTTTTATTTACATGATGAGTCGGGTGTGTCTTGACCTCCGCCGAACCCCTGAGGCCGACTCACCCCTAGGGTTCGATGGAACCCAGGTTAAGAACCACTGTTCTAGCGGGAACTCTCATTCAACCCTTTTTCGATTACGGTACCCCAGCACCTCCAAAACCCTCAAATCAAGACTATAAACATCCCGGAACAAGTTAGTCAGATTACTTCTAGACCTCCACCCCAGATCACACCTCACTCCTACCCACTTCTCCAAAGTGGGCTGGCTCAGGCTGGAAGACAGAGTAAAACAACTTGCACTGAACCTAGTCTATAAAATTCGCTACACCTCCCTGATACCGAAGTACATGTCAAACTACTTCCATAACGTAAATGACCGCCATAACCACAACACCAGGGGGAGCTCCACAAACCACGTTCAGTGTTTCCCATAAACTGCCAAGATACCTGTGGCGGTGGGGGTGTGGTTATAGGCGTGGTCACCATGACATCATCGAGTAATTTGCATAATTTACTACAATGATATGATTTTCTCTAAAAAAGCTCAAAAAATGTATACTTACTAATAATAACAGTTTTGTTTTAAACGTCCATCCATCCATTTTCCAATATAATTACAACACTTTATGTACATATTTATATACAGATTTGAACAGTAAGTTATTCACTGAAATATATTTATTAATTGTGGTTCTTACAAAAAATATATCTTATAAAATATAAAAGCTAAAATGTCTCTTAAAGCTCCGCCCCTTTAATTAGTGCATACTAAATAATTAAACTTTAGCCTACTACTACAACCATATTATTTACCAGCAACATAAAGTGAAACAGAGGCAGAGGTGTCCTGCCACAGTCAGTAACAAATAAACAGAAAACAGTAGTGGTCAAATACAAATAAGGTAACAAGAGAAGTATCCTACACTTCTCTTTTGTAAAGTAAATCTGAATAGCCTATATGGGCATCTACATCAACTATATGATTTGCCTGAGAAGCTGGACAGAACAAAAAAATAAAAAAATAAAAAAAAAAATGTATTGATTTATTTGTGGCAGACGTAATTCTTTCGTGGCGGGCCGCCACAAATAAATGAATGTGTGGGAAACACTGACGTTAAACCCAGATTCCGATCTACCAACTACTAACTCATTCACCTTCTATGCCACATCAATATGGATTGCATTCCCAACAGGTGTAAAAGAAAGTGCATCTATATCCTCCTTCAAAACCACACTAAAAGAACACCTCCAGGCAACTTCAACCCTTGACTAACACCCTACCCCCACCATATCCCACCTCCCCGGATTGTAAATAATCAAATGTATATATTTGTTCTTATGTTTTCTGAGCTCACTATGTTCACTGCTCGCTGTACATATCCTACCAAGTCAGACCTACACTGTTTCAATGTCCATTTCTCAGATGATATAATTGTTGATGACTGAAGTGCTGATAGCAACCAAACCTAACCCCCCACACCCAAACTCCCTCCACATCCCACCCCACGGATTGTAAATAATGTAAATAATTCAATGTATATACTCTGATGATTAACTTGTGTGATGACTGTATTATGATGATGGTATATATTTGTACCATGAATTGATTAACGTGGACCCCGACTTAAACAAGTTGAAAAACTTATTCGGGTGTTACCATTTAGTGGTCTATTGTACGGAATATGTACTGTACTGGGCAATCTACTAATAAAAGTTTCAATCAATCAATCAAAGCTTGTGCAGCCCTTTGAGACACTTGTGATTTAGAGCTATATAAATAAACTTTGATTGATTGATTTCTTTAGGTTGCATTATTTTCTACACAATTGATCCCCAAATCAAGAAAAAGGTAGTATAAGATCATCACAATCATGACAATTACCTCCCATCTTGCACAAAAATGGATCAAATCTATCTTCTGCTAAACTACTTGCCTAGCGTTAGCTTGCACGATGCTAACATTAGCCATGATAATGTTACTGGCGTCTAAAAAAAAAAGAACACTACCAAACTATAAGAATAGTCTTCGGACCTAAATGTAGCGATTTCTTACCCCCTCACGCCGCACCAGGACGCTTTACTTTCAGTATTCGTCCACACTTTGCTCCGTTAAAAGTTAGCGTGTTTTGCTTTCAGTTTGAACGAGCGCGTCCTCGCAGCTACAGTGTGTGTGATGACGTCACGTTCTACACTTCCGGGTTGCGTTTGTCAAGGTAATATACCGAAATAAGACACATGAAAAAATAAAATATTTTAATTATTTGAAATGAAAATTTCAATGTGTGTGTATAAGTATGGTTGTCTTTTAAAAACCTTGTTTTCTAAATGTCCTTTATGTTTTCTGATGACGTCAGTACGCTTTACTTCCGGGTTGCTTTTGTCGCAGTACACTAATAATAACAAGAAAATACTGCATATAATTTAGAATTATCAATATTCATATAGTTTATTTTATTTTCAATGACCTTGTATACATTTAAAAAAAAAAAAAAAAAAATCTGACTATCATTCGCAATACATCCTTGCAGTGTGACCCAACCGGATGTACATAAAGACTGGAGAGTGCTATTCATTTTTTTTTAGTTTATTGAACAAACATATAACCACAATGTATATAAAAAATTAAAGCACTTGCAACATATTCAACAATTTTAGACATCCATCAGGTTGAGCAAAGTATGACATTAACAAAACATGTCATGGAATAAAAAAATAAAAGCAAATACAAATAGAGTATTAAAAATAACAATAAACAATAATAATAAACAAGATGAGGTGGCGACTTGTCCAGGGTGTACCCCGCCTACCGCCCGAATGCAGCTGGGATAGGCTCCAGCGACCCCCCGCGACCCCAAAAAGGGACAAGCGGTAGAAAATGGATGGATGGAAGATGATAAAATATAAAATACAACAATGCAAAAAAAGGGCTAATTTTAATCACTTTAAATGTTTTAGTTTAAGGGCTTTTGTAGTTTTAACCATTTTCCAAGGTTTAATTGATAATTTGAAACCATTAAGCCAATTAGAAAATTAAGTTTTTACTTTCAGAAATCGACATTTATGTATACAAAATGTTGCTTGCAGCATAATATTATTGACAAGCATTTCTATGTTACCATCATTTATAAATATGCCAAATTTGATCTCTTCTATAGTGAATGGGGACATCTCCACACCCTTGTCTTTCAGCCAATTTCTGAGAATAAAAAGAGTGCGGGTACTAGACTGGCCTGCCTGTAGTCCAGACCTGTCTCCCATTGAAAATGTGTGGCGCAATATGAAGCCTAAAATACCACAACGGAGACCCCCGGACTGTTGAACAACTTAAGCTGTACATCAAGCAAGAATGGGAAAGAATTCCACCTGAAAAGCTTCAAAAATTGGTCTCAATTCCAGTGTTGTTAAAAGGAAAGGCCATGTAACACAGTGGTAAAAATGCTTTTTTGCAATGTGTTGCTGCCATTAAATTCAAAGTTACAGTATTTTTTCGGACTATAATGCGCACTTAAAATCCTTTAATTTCTCTTAACTCGACAGTGCGCCTTATAACCCGGTGCGCCTAATTTAAGGAATAAATTTACCAACATCAAAGCTATTTTATTTTGGTACATGGTGAAATGATAAGAGTGTCCAGTAGATGGCAGTCACACATAAGAGATACGTGTAGACTGCAATATGACTCAAGTAAACAACACCAAAATTGTACATATTCCATTGAAAATATAGAACATTACACACGGGGCTAAAAAATCTATCAAAATGTTTTAGTAGGACTTTGGTAAGCTATGAAGCCACACCGCTTGATGGATTGTACTGTGCTTCAACATAGGAGTATTATTATGGTGTGTGTATAAGGTAAGACATATTATTTGACGTTTTGTTTTGCAATATTATGCAAAAGCAATTTTTCTTACCTTCTTGTACCTGCTGATCTGTATTTGGGATCTGCATAAGTCCTGAAAATTTGCACGCATCCGCCTTTGTAGTCGGTGCCGACACCGTAGTCATACTTGCCAACCCTCCTGTTTTTTCCGGGAGACTCCCGGTATTCAGCGCCTCTCCCGTTAACCTCCCGGCAGAAATTTTCTCCCGACAAACTCCCGGTATTCAGCCGGAGCTGGAGGCCACGCCCCCTCCAGCTCAATGCGGACCTGAGTGGGGACAGCCTGTTCTCACGTCCGCTTTCCCACAATATAAACAGCGTGCCTGCCCAATGACGTCATAACTGTAGAATGATCGAGGGCGAGATCTTGGTTTCTTATGTGGGTTTATTGTTAGGCAGTTTCATTAACGTCCTCCCAGCGCGGTAACAACACACAACAACAGCAGTCACATTTAGTCTACCGTAAAGCAGTTTGTCTGCCGTAAACAGCAATGTTGTGACACTCTTAAACAGGACAATACTGCCATCTACTGGATAGCCTCCAGAACACTGAAATTCAAGTCTTTCTTATATTTATATGTATAATAATATATATATATATATATATATATATATATATATATATATATATATATATATATATATAGCTAGAATTCACTGAAAGTCAAGTATTTCATACATACATATATACACACACATATATATATATATATATATATATATATATATATATATATATATATATATATATATATATATATATATATATATATATATATATATATATATATATATATATATATATATACATATATATATATATATGAAATACTTGAGTTGGTGAATTCTAGTTTAAATATATTCCCCTCTTAACCACGCCCCCAACCACGCCCCCACCCCAACCCCGACAACGCCCTGCCCCCACCCCCCACCTCCCGATATCGGAGGTCTCAAGGTTGGCAAGTATGTGTAGTCGATAAGCTTCTTCTTTTTCTCTATCTTCTTGTTATGGGACATTCATCCTCCGCTGTTGCCATTTCTAATATAAAGTAGTGTAAAGTTCTTACTTATATCTGTCAGTAAACTCGCCATGAAAGCGCTAAAACATACCGGTGTAGTGAGTTTACATTATTCACCCAAGGAACTTTAGTTATTAGAGAGTTCCGGTCGGACGGTTTTTCACGGGACACATTTCCGGCGTTGTTGTTGCACTTGAAGATGATCTGTAAAACATAATCCATGCAACATTTTGACCAAAGAACCATCATTACATGTTATGTAGACCACAAGGAAGTGTTTTACATTTAGAAAAAAATCATAATATGACCCCTTTAATGCGTTTCATGATCGGGTGCGCCTTTTGTATGAAAATAGACCTGACTAGATCTGCTCATCGGCAGTGTGCCTAATAAACCGGTGCGCCCTATGGTCCGAAAAATACGTTAACAATACATGAAAGTCAATGTTGCTGTCATCCATTGAACCATCATTTTTAAAAAAATTTTCATGTTTTTTGGTTTTGCAGATGGAACTACTTTCCCATTCAAGGCATTCAGCAAGTGTGTGTGTGTGTGTGTGTGTCTTGTTTGTTTCTGGTTAAAAATCGCACCGCACCAGCACTCACATTATCAGCTGCAAGTTGAATCGAAACATAACTCACAACCCTACTCTTTACTGCTATTTAATTTTGCTCGATGCTGCAGCCGCCAATCAATATTGGCAAAGTGGGCCATGAAACCCCAGACGCAGGATGCTTAGATCAAGTCAAAGCTCAGCTCGGCTAATTAAATATGTCATATGAGGTCTGTGATCTTATTTCATTTATTTAAAAAAAATAAATCCACCATATTTTCCGGACCTAGGGCACTGTCTATTTTTGATCTTTTTTCATATATAAGGCGGATTATAGGGCGCATTAAAGGAGTCATATAATTATGATTTGTTTCTAAATGTAAAAGACTTCCTTGTGGTCTACATAACATGTAATGCTGGTTCTTTGGTCAAAATGTTGCATAGATGATGTTTTACAGATCATCTTCAAGCCGCTTTCTGACAGTCGCTTCAGGATGCGCCGTTTTGTGGGCGGGTCTTATTTACGTGGCTCACCTTCGACGGCGTCTTCTCCCCCGTCATCTTTGTTGTAGCGGTGTAGCGTGCAAGGACGGGAGTGGAAGAAGTGTCAAAAGATGGCGCTAACTGTTTTAATGACATTCAGACTCATCCGTGAAAAACCGTCCGACCGGAACTCTCTAATAACTAAAGTTCCTTGGGTGAATAATGTAAAGTCACTACACCGGTATGTTTTAGCGCTTTCATGGCGGGTTTACTGACATATATAAGTAAGAACTTTACACTACTTTATATTAGAAATGGCAATAGCGGAGGATGAATGTCCCATAACAGGAAGATAGAGAAAAAGAAGAAGCTTATCGACTACTCAAATGCGCAATTTTTAAGGACTTATGCAAATCCCAAATACACATCAGCAGGTACCAGAAGGTAAGAAAAGTTGCTTTTGCATATGTGGAGGGAGGTGTGGCCAGCGCGCCTGCAGGGGCAAAGGTCACCGCCTCTGTCTGTGGTGCTGAGGACGAGCACCATCGTCAGCATGTGCTGACGGCGAGACTGCATAGAATTTTTTGTCAAAGTCTTTCTCCAGCAGAACGTGACTTCTCAGTCACGTCCGTATCCTCTACCCCTTCTGCTCTCGGCCGCCGGCTGTTAAAGACAACAGATGATTAGATTAACACGTACCACCCGGGAAATCTAATCACCTGTCAGCTGTGTCTCGCCGTCAGCACATGCCCCGCCCCCATCCGATGGTGCTCGTCCTCAGCACCACAGGCAGAGGCGGTGACCTTTGCTCCTGCAGGCGTTTTGGCCACACCTCCCTCCACTGCATAATATTGCGAAACAAAACGCCAGGTAATATGTCTTACCTTATACACATATTTAGTGATTTTTTTCTGGTGTACCACCAGATGGAGCCCACATACCAGTATCACAGTTTGAGAATCCCTGGTCCATATTGCGAAACCCCACATACCAGTCGCATTTTTTTTCCGCACAACTATCGTTATGTGCTGTTGTTGTTGACTAAAGTTCCCTGGGTGAATAATGTAAACTCACTACACCGGTATGTTTTAGCGCTCTCAATGGCGAGTTTACTGACAGATATAAGTAAGAACTTTACACTACTTTATATTAGAAATGGCAACAACGGAGGATGAATGTCCCATAACAAGAAGATAGAGAAAAAGAAGAAGCTTATCGACTACGGTGTCGGCACGGACTACAAAGGCAAATTTTCAGGACTTATGCAGATCCCAAATACAGATCAGCAGGTACCAGAAGGTAAAAAAAAGTTGCTTTTGCATAATATTGCGAAACAAAACGCCAGGTAATATGTCTTACCTTATACACACACCGTAATAATACTCCTATGTTGAAGCACAGTGTCAGAATAATTGTATCTAAGTTATCACAAAACTTTGTGTTTCAATGAGTTCCCGGCGAGAAGACAAAAGCTGTCTTTGATCCTACCAAGAAGAAGGCTTGTAAAACTCCACTGTGTAGGATGGGAATTAACATGAAGATGTTCTGTTTCTTTGATGTATTGTAATCCACAGAAAGATTTTGTCTTGACCCGAGAACTACAAACCAGACTCCCCTCCAGGCAACTGTTTTACGGCCTTTTCTTTGAACTGTTTGTAATCAAAGGCGATGGCTGTTTACGACCCCCCTCCCTTAGAAACAGCTGTTGCCATGTAATCAGGGGAAGTCCAAATAAAAAAGGAGGCGTACAATCTTTCGTCAGAGCGTGGTGACACAAGGGTACAGGTAGTGAAGTGAATTATATGTATATAGCGCTTTTCTCTAGTGACTCAAAGCGCTTTACATAGTGAAACCCAATATCTAAGTTACATTTAAACCAGTGTGGGTGGCACTGGGAGCAGGTGGGTAAAGTGTCTTGCCTAAGGACACAACAGCAGGACTAGGACTAGGATGGCGGAAGCAGGAATCGAACCTGGAACCCTCAAGTTGCTGGCACGGCCACTCTACCAACCGAGCTATCCCGCCCAGGTGTACGCGTTTCTCCTCATTGAGCCAAATTTAATTCTGTCTCCGTTTAATTCCTTGCTTCTTGTCTTGTTTAATAGATGTCATCAGCGTTTGAACCCGACACACAGTACAATCCATCAAGCGGTGCGGCTTCATAGCGTACCAAAGTCGTACTAAAACATTTTGATGGATTTATTAGCGCCGTGTGTAATTTTCTATATTTTCAATGGAACATATAAAATGTCGGTGTTGTTTTCTTGAGTCATATTGCCATCACAGTGCAGTCTACACGTATCTCTTATGTGTGAATGCCATCTACTGGTCCCACTTGTCATTACACCAGGTAAAAAATAAAATTCGAGGTCGGTAAGCACAACTGGAATTATTCCGTACATTAGGCGCACCGTGTTATAAGGCACACTGTCGTGTTTTGAGGAAAAAAAAAAAGGATTTTAAGTGCGCCTTATAGTCCCAAAAATACGGTACCTTAAACCAGTGGTCCCCAACCACCGGGCCGCGGCCCGGTACCGGTCCGTGGCCCGGTACCGGTCCGTGGACCGATTGGTACCGGGCCGCGGCCGCACAAGTGAAGTGAAGTGAATTATATTTATATAGCACTTTTCTCTAGTGACTCAAAGCGCTTTACATAGTGAAACCCAATATCTAAGTTACATTTAAACCAGTGTGGGTGACACTGGGAGCAGGTGGGTGAAGTGTCTTGCCCAAGGACACAACGGCAGTGACTAGGTTGGCAGAAGCGGGGATCGAACCTGGAACCCACAAGTTGCTGGCACGGCCACCCTACCGACTGAGCTATACCGCCCCACAAGAAATTAAAAAAAAAAAAAAAAAAAATTTTTTTTTTTTTTTTTTTTAATTAAATCAACATAAAAAACACAATATATACATTATATATCAACATAAATCAATACAGTCTGCAGGGATACAGTCCGTAAGCACACATGATTGTATTTCTTTATGTCCGTGGGACAAATTTTCAAGCGTTGACCGGTCCGCAAGTACAAAAAGGTTGGGGACCACTGCCTTAAACCACAGGCTATAAGTGTGTTGTTTATTGTCCAAATGCCCCTTAGTTGCTCACTGCAGGGTGTAGGAACGTTTCTAATCCGCATGACCTCTTCTGTCGGCTGGCTTATTTTGTAATGGGCCTGCTAATGACTGCTTTACACGGACGTGTGATATTTGAACAGAACCAGGCCACAGATAAGCAGACACACTTCCATGCCAGACGAGCACCCGGGAACATTTCCCAGTCATCAAAAGTGCTTAAGAGACTTTTTTTTTTTTTTTTTTTTTTTTTTATAAACTCCAGGTGGTTGTGAGGCTCCAGTGAAGTCTGCAAATGCTGCATCAGGCTGATCCGAAAGGCAGCGACCGTCCCCGCGACACATCCACAATGTCACAACAAGAACGCCAGACTCAGCAGAATTTCCACGGGCTGGCAGCTTTGGAACGGGGGGGGGAGGACAAAACTGATCATCTGGATGTTGAAATTGTCAAATACTGATATTTCAGCACGGAGCATGTGCCATTTTTTTGCCGGTTACTGGCAAAAGATAAGGACGTCTTTAAAAAAAAAAGCACAGAATTTTAACCTACAAGGTGCTTGGAACTGATATTTTCACCCTCGGTGTGTATATTTTATATTAAAAAGGTTTTAAAGTTCACGGTGATAAAAAATTCTCCCTCTTCGCCAACTATTCAGCGCCCAAAGTCAAATGATGTCTTCGAGGATGAATCTTTTTACAATTGGAGGGCAGTTATTTGTCAACTTAACGTGAATTAATTCACTCATATTATGTTTTTGCATATGGTGAATGTTTCTATTCATCTTGGAGAAAGCAAACCACCACGTTTAATTAAATAGTGGTATTTCAGTTTGAGCACATAATAAGATAAGGCCTCTTAGTTTGACATACGCAGGTGGATTGGATCACTTCTCGGAGGAAAGAGGCCCTAATTGGGACTTTGGAATGCAAAAGTGATAGCCCTATCCTTGAGAAGAGACTACATGTTCAGCCTAGTGTTGTACTGGTACTAAAATTATTTCGGTACTTTTCGGTACTTTTCTAAATAAAGGGGACCACAAAAAATTGCATTATTGGGTTTATTTTAACAAAAAATCTTAGGGTACATTAAACATATGTTTATTATTGCAGTTAAGTCCTTAAATAAATTAGTGAACATACTAGACAACTTGTCTTTTAATTATTAAGTAAGCCAACAAAGGCTCCTAATTAGTCTGCTGACGTATGCAGTAACATATTGTGTCATTTATCTACCTATTATTTTGTCAACATTATGAAGGACAAGTGATAGAAAATTAATTATTAATCTACTTGTTCATTTACTGTTAATATCTGCTTACTTTCTCTTTTAGCATGTTCTGTCTACACTTCTGTTAAAATGTAATAATCACTTATTCTTCGGTTGTTTGATACTTTACATTAGTTTTGGATGATACCACAAATTTGGACGTCTTTAAAAAAAAGCACAGAATTTTAACCTACAAGGTGCTTGGAACTGATATTTTCACCTCAGTGTGTATATTTTATATTAAAAAGGTTTTAAAGTTCACGGTGATAAAAAAATTCACCCTCTTCGCCAACTATTCAGCGCCCAAAGTCAAATGATGTCTTCGAGGATGAATCTTTTTACACTTGGAGGGCAGTTATTTGTCAACTTAACGTGAATTAATTCACTCATATTGTGTTTTGCATATGGTGAATGTTTCTATTCATCTTGGAGAAAGCAAACCACCAAGTTTAATTAAATAGTGGCAGGTCAGTTTGAGCACATAATAAAATGAGGCCCCTTAGTTTGACATACGCAGGTGGATTGGATCACTTCTCGGAGGAAAGAGCCCTAATTGGGACTTTGGAATGCAAAAGTGATAGCCCTATCCTTGAGAAGAGACTACATGTTCAGCCTAGTGTTGTACTGGTACTAAAATTATTTCGGTACTTTTCGGTACTTTTCTAAATAAAGGGGACCACAAAAAAATTGCATTATTGGGTTTATTTTAACAAAAAATCTTAGGGTACATTAAACATATGTTTCTTATTGCAAGTTTGTCCTTAAATAAAATAGTGAACGTACTAGACAACTTGTCTTTTAATTATTAAGTAAGCAAACAAAGGCTCCTAATTAGTCACTGACATATGCAGTAACATATTGTGTCATTTATCTACCTATTATTTTGTCAACATTATGAAGGACAAGTGGTAGAAAATGAATTATTAATCTACTAGTTCATTTACTGTTAATATCTGCTTCCTTTCTCTTTCAACATGTTCTATCTACACTTCTGTTAAAATGTAATAATCACTTATTCTTCGGTTTTTTGATACTTTACATTAGTTTTGGATGATACCACAAATTTGGACGTCTTTAAAAAAACACAGAATTTTAACCTACAAGGTGCTTGGAACTGATATTTTCACCCTCGGTGTGTATATTTTATATTATTAAAAAGGTTTTAAAGTTCACGGTGATAAAAAAATCACCCTCTTCGCCAACTATTCAGGGCCCAAAGTCAAATGATGTCTTCGAGAATGAATCTTTTTACAATTGGAGGGCAGTTATTTGTCACTTAACATGAATTAATTCATTTATATTATGTTTTGCATATGGTGAATGTTTATATTCATCTTGGAGAAAGCAAACCACCAAGTTTAATTAAATAGTGGCATTTCAGTTTGAGCACATAATAAGATGAGGCCCATTAGTTTGACATACGCAGGTGGATTGGATCACTTCTCGGAGGAAAGAGGCCCTAATTGGGATTTTGGAATGCAAAAGTGATAGCCCTATCCTTGAGAAGAGACTACATGTTCAGCCTAGTGTTGTACTGGTACTAAAATTATTTCGGTACTTTTCTAAATAAAGGGGACCACAAAAAAATTGCATTATTGGGTTTATTTAACAAAAAATCTTAGGGTACATTAAACATATGTTTATTATTGCAGTTAAGTCCTTAAATAAATAGTGAACATACTAGACAACTTGTCTTTTAATTATTAAGTAAGCAAACAAAGGCTCCTAATTAGTCCACTGACATATGCAGTAACATATTGTGTCATTTATCATTCTATTATTTTGTCAACATTATGAAGGACAAGTGGTAGAAAATGAATTATTAATCTACTAGTTCATTTACTGTTAATATCTGCTTCCTTTCTCTTTTAACATGTTCTATCTACACTTCTGTTAAAATGTAATAATCACTTATTCTTCGGTTTTTTGATACTTTACATTAGTTTTGGATGATACCACAAATTTGGACGTCTTTAAAAAAACACAGAATTTTAACCTACAAGGTGCTTGGAACTGATATTTTCACCCTCAGTGTGTATATTTTATATTAAAAAGGTTTTAAAGTTCACGGTGATAAAAAAATCACCCTCTTCGCCAACTATTCAGCGCCCAAAGTCAAATGATGTCTTCGATGATGAATCTTTTTACAATTGGACAGCAGTTATTTGTCAACTTAACGTGAATTAATTCACTCATATTATGTTTTTGCATATGGTGAATGTTTATATTCATCTTGGAGAAAGCAAACCACCAAGTTTAATTAAATAGTGGTATTTCAGTTTGAGCACATAATAAAATGAGGCCCCTTAGTTTGACATACGCAGGTGGATTGGATCACTTCTCGGAGGAAAGAGTCCCTAATTGGGACTTTGGAACGCAAAAGTGATAGCCCTATCCTTGAGAAGAGACTACATGTTCAGTCTAGTGTTGTACTGGTACTAAAATTATTTCGGTACTTTTCGGTACTTTTCTAAATAAAGGGGACCACAAAAAAATGGCATTTTTGGGTTTATTTTAACAAACAATATTAGGGTACATTAAACATATGTTTCTTATTGCAAGTTTGTCCTTAAATAAAATAGTGAACATACTAGACAACTTGTCTTTTAATTATTAAGTAAGCAAACAAAGGCTCCTAATTAGTCCACTGACATATGCAGTAACATATTGTGTCATTTATCATTCTATTATTTTGTCTACATTATTAAGGACAAGTGGTAGAAAATTAATTATTAATCTACTTGTTCATTTACTGTTAATATCTGCTTCCTTTCTCTTTTAACATGTTCTATCTACACTTCTGTTAAAATGTAGTACTCCACTTATTCTTCGGTTGTTCGATACTTTACATTAGGTTTTGGATGATACCACAAATTTGGACGTCTTTAAAAAAAAAGCACAGAATTTTAACCTACAAGGTGCTTGGAACTGATATTTTCACCTCAGTATATTAAAAAGGTTTTAAAGTTCATGGTGATAAAAAATTCACCCTCTTCGCCAACTATTCAGCGCCCAAAGTCAAATAATGTCTTCGAGGATGAATCTTTTTACACTTGGAGGGCAGTTATTTGTCAACTTAACGTGAATTAATTCACTCATTTTATGTTTTGCATATGGTGAATGTTTATATTCATCTTGGAGAAAGCAAACCACCAAGTTTAATTAAATAGTGGTATTTCAGTTTGAGCACATAATAAAATGAGGCCCCTTAGTTTGACATACGCAGGTGGATTGGATCATTTCTCGTAGGAAAGATGCCCTAATTGGGACTTTGGAATGCAAAAGTGATAGCCCTATCCTTGAGAAGAGACTACATGTTCAGCCTAGTGTTGTACTGGTACTAAAATTATTTCTGTACTTTTCGGTACTTTTCTAAATAAAGGGGACCACAAAAAAATTGCATTATTGGGTTTATTTTAACAAAAAATCTTAGGGTACATTAAACATATGTTTATTATTGCAGTTAAAACCTTAAATAGATTAGTGAACATACTAGACAACTTGTCTTTTAGTAGTAAGTAAACAAACAAAGGCTCCTAATTAGTCCGCAGACATATGCAGTAACAAATTATGTCATTTATATTCTATTATTTTGTCAACATTATTAAGGACAAGTGGTAGAAAATGAATTATTAATCTACTTGTTCATTTACTGTTAATATCTGCTTATTTTCTCTTTTAACATGTTCTATCTACACTTCTGTTAAAATGTAATAATCACTTATTCTTCGGTTGTTTGATACTTTACATTAGTTTTGGATGATACTACAAATTTGGGTATCAATCCGATACCAAGTAGTTACAGGATCATACATTGGTCATATTCAAAGTCCTCATGTGTCCGGATGAGGATGACAAGACCAGAAAAACACAACATATGTTTTACAGTTGTTAACTTATTTTAACACATGGACATCAGTTTAAAAATCGGCACCAGTGAACCTCATTCGTCTTTAAAGTTAGAACTGTTATGTAGTTTTTTTTTTTACTATTATTATATAGTTTCTACCAGGGGTTGAAGTAGAGGGCAAAGTGGGGCCCCAAGCACAGAGGGGTCCTGAGCTTTTGAAGAGTTTTAAGATTTTTCTCTGTCATTTAAATATGTAAATTATTATGAAACCATTTCAATAAATGTTAAGATAAAATAAATATAGCCGTGATCGTTTTTTTATTTATACATTTATTTTTTGTTGTTGTATTTATTCATTTATTTAATATTATTTTACTTAATAAAAAAAAACAAACAAAAAAAAAAATATCATAAATGTTAAAATAAAATAAATAGTCGTGATTTTTTTTAAATTTATTAATTAATTTTGTTTGTTGTATTTATTTATTTATTCAATACTATTTTACTTAATGTTTAAAATATTAAATAAAAAAATGTCATAAATGTTAAGATACAATAAATATAGTCGTGATTGTTCTTTTATTTATAAATGTTTTGTTGTTGTTGTATTTATTTATTCAATATTATTATTTTACTTAATTGTTTTTTGAATTAAATAATAAAACAATGTCATGAATGATAAGATAAAATAAGTATAGTTGTGATCGTTCTTTTATTTATTTATTTATTTTTTGTTGTTGTATTTATTCATTTATTCAATATTATTATTTTACTCAATTGTTTTTTAAATGAATTATTTAAAACAATGTCATGAATGTTAAGATAAAATAAATATAGTCGTGATCGTTCTTTTATTTATTAATACATTTTTGTTGTTGTATTTATTGATTTATTCAACATTATTATTTTACTTAATTGTTTTTTAAATTAAATAATAAACAATGTCATGAATGTTAGGATAAAATAAATATAGCCGTGATCGTGCTTTTACTTATGAATTGATTTTTGTTGTTGTATTTATTCATTTATTCAATATTATTATTTTACTTAGTTTTTTTTAAAATTAAATAATAAAACAATGTCATGAATGTTAAGATAAAATAAATATAGCCGTAATCGTTCTTTTGTTTATTAATACATTTTTGTTGTTGTATTTATTCATTTATTCAATATTATTATTTTACTTAATTGTTTTTTAAATTAAATAATAAACAATGTCATGAATGTTAAGATAAAATAAATATAGCCGTAATCGTTCTTTTAATTATTAATACATTTTTGTTGTTGTATTTATTCATTTATTCAATATTATTATTTTACTTAATTTTGTTTTAAATTAAATAATAAAACAATGTCATGAATGTTAAGATAAAATAAATATAGCCGTAATCGTTCTTTTATTTATTAATACATTTTTTGTTGTTGTATTTATTCATTTATTCAATGTTATTATTTTACTTAATTGTTTTTTAAATTAAATAATAAAACAATGTCATGAATGTTAAGATAAAATTATTATAGCCGTAATCGTTCCTTTATTTATTAATACATTTTTGTTGTTGTATTTATTCATTTATTCAATATTATTATTTTACTTAATTGTTTTTTAAATTAAATAATAAAACAATGTCATGAATGTTAGGATAAAATAAATATAGCCGTGATTGTGCTTTTACTTATTAATTGATTTTTGTTGTTGTATTTATTC
>NC_084736.1:9116098-9128598 GCF_033978785.1 Entelurus aequoreus | reverse complement strand
GTGAAGTCCTTCGTCGCGCCGTCGATCGCTGGAACGCAGGTGAGCACGGGTGTTGATGAGCAGATGAGGGCTGGCGTAGGTGGATAGCTAATGTTTTTAGCATAGCTCTGTCGAAGTCCCGTAGCTAAGTTAGCTTCAATGGCGTCGTTAGCAACAGTATTGCTAGGCTTCGCCAGGCTGTAACCGTGTGGTTACAGGTCCAGGGTTTGGTTCGGTGTCTCCTGATAGTAGAAGTAATAGTAGTATTGTTGATCTTCGGTCTATCCTTCCAGTCAGGGGCATGTTTCTTCTGTTTCTATCCGCAGTTAAGCACGATGCTATCACGGTAGCTCTGAAGCTAAAGTGCTTCACCGATGTATTGTCGTGGAGATAAAAGTCACTGTGAATGTCCATTTCGCGTTCTCGACTCTCATTTTCAAGAGGATATAGTATCCGACGTGGTTTAAAATACAAATCCGTGATCCACAATAGAATAAGGAGAAAGTGTGGAATCCAATGAGCCAGCTTGTACCTAAGTTACGGTCAGAGCGAAAAAAGATACACCCTGGCGTCCTGCACTGCACTCTAATCCTTCACTCTCACTTTCCTCATCCACAAATCTTTCATCCTCGCTCAAATCAATGGGGTAATTGTCGCTTTCTCGGTCCGAATCGCTCTCGCTGCCGGTGTAAACAATGTGCAGATGTGAGGAGCTCTTCAACCTGCGACGTCACGCTACTTCCGGTATCGGCGACCAAAAGCTGCGAACTTTATCGTCGATGTTCTCTACTAAATCCTTTCAGCAAAAATATGGCAATATCGCGAAATGATCAAGTATGACACATAGAATGGACCTGCTATCCCCGTTTAAATAAGAACATTTCATTTCAGTAGGCCTTTAAAATTCACTAACGCGAAGATTTATGGAAGCAGTCTGTGCTGCTAAGCCCGGACCTAAAGTGTTAATAGTGGCGACCGCAGCAAAAATAAAGGCAACAGTTGGAAAAAAAAAGACCTTAGGGCGAAAGAGCTTGACGATAAAATGAGGCCAGGCAATTATTGCATTATTTTATAAACTTGTGCAAGACAAGAACACGTATGTTTTTCTTTGAGTGAGCGATTAAGGTGCACGTTATACTGTATTACGCAACCGATAAGCCCCAGCTGCACCTCCAAACTCAAGACTTCTAATAGTGGCTATATAATCGTACACCAAATAGCCTTCATCAGATGTTAACTTCTTCCAATTATGAAAGCGTGCATGCAATATGGAGCGAATGCCACCGATGTCAGCGGGGATGAGTGAGCGCCGCTGTCTCAACTGTTGAGCAGACTTGCTTGATGAGTTCATTAGCCGTAATCAGGCCGAGCCGCTTCTCGGGCACGTGCGCGGAATACGCCGCCGACCGGCCGGCCCCCTTTCGCTGTTGTTTCCTTCCTTCCTCGCATCGAATGTGTCACCTGATTAATTCCAATAATACCTTTGTTCATTTGCAACAGCTGATTATTTGCCTGCTCCGTGATGCAGCACCTTATTAGGTCACCATTCACTGCCAAAGTGAGGAATGAAATGATACAAACCATGTTTGCGTGGCCCGTGGCATAGGCCGTACAGGCAAATGCTAAGGGCGCCGTCCACCAGGGGGCGCCACGCCAGTGCCACAAATGTTGGAGAAAAAAAAAAAAAGTTGGTACTCCATCCATCCATCTTCTTCCGCTTATCAGAGGTCGGGTCGCGGGGGCAGCAGCCTAAGCAGGGAAGCCCAGAATTTCCTCTCCCCAGCCACTTCGTCCAGCTCCTCCCGGGGGATCCCGAGGCGTTCCCAGGCCAGCCGGGAGACATAGTCTTCCCAACGTGTCCTGGGTCTTCCCCGTGGCCTCCTACCGGTTGGACGTGCCCTAAACACCTCCCTAGGGAGGCGTTCGGGTGGCATCCTGACTAGATGCCCGAACCACCTTATCTGGCTCCTCTCGATGTGGAGGAGCAGCGGCTTTACTTTGAGCTCCCCCCGGATGGCAGAGCTTCTCACCCTATCTCTAAGGGAGAGACCCGCCACCCGGCGGAGGAAACTCATTTCGGCCGCCTGTACCCGTGATCTTGTCCTTTCGGTCATAACCCAAAGCTCATGACCATAGGTGAGGATGGGAACGTAGATCGACCGGTAAATTGAGAATTTGCCTTCACACACACCACAACGGATCGATACAGCGTCCGCATTACTGAAGACGCCGCACCGATCCGCCTGTCGATCTCACGATCCACTCTTCCCCCACTCGTGAACAAGACTCCTAGGTACTTGAACTCCTCCACTTGGGGCAGAGTCTCCTCCCCAACCCGGAGATGGCACTCCACCCTTTTCCGGGCGAGAACCATGGACTCGGATTTGGAGGTGCTGATTCTCATCCCAGTCGCTTCACACTCGGCTGCGAACCGATCCAGCGAGAGCTGAAGATCCTGGCCGGATGAAGCCATCAGGACCACATCATCCGCAAAAAGCAGAGACCTAATCCTGCAGCCACCAAACCGGATCCCCTCAACGCCTTGACTGCGCCTAGAAATTCTGTCCATAAAAGTTATGAACAGAATCGGTGACAAAGGGCAGCCTTGGCGGAGTCCAACCCTCACTGGAAACGTGTCCGACTTACTGCCGGCAATGCGGACCAAGCTCTGACACTGATCGTACAGGGAGCGGACCGCCACAATCAGACAGTCTGATACCCCATGCAAAAAATAATCCCACGTTAATTAAAATGTTACAACATTACGCCCCCCCCCCCCACCCCTCCCCTCGCACGGCGCCCCCTCCCTTCCCGTACCATGACTCTTTTTGGACGTCACCACAAATGTCAAAACGGCCAAAACTGTCAGGTGCCCAGGGAAGAAAAAAGAGAAAAGAGGAGGAGAAACGAGAAAAAGACAGAGGTAGCAGGTATACGAGTAACGTCAGCCTACATGAAATTATTTGTCTGTTACAGAATGTGATAGTAACCTGGCTTTTTAGCATTAAGCTAATGTTACATGATTCGGCAATTGCTAATCAATAAATAGCTAGTTCTGTTTTAACGCCGGGTTATATTGTGGAGGGGGCTAAATTGTTATGGAAAATAATAATGTAACGTTAGGTAATTACAGCACTCCCACCTTACATACCTCAGGGACATTTGTATTAGATCTTTTAAGCAGGTGTTTTTTGTTGACATTGTTATTGCCTTCTGGTTAGCTAATGTTTGCCCTGCAGGTAATGGTCACTTTTCCACCCCTTTATATATTAGGTATAGTTGTAAGCCTAGTTGTTAAAGTGCACATCATTAATGTTAATTAGGCAATATCACATGAGAGGGAATGCTGTTTTTTAATTGGAGCACTGCTGTGATTCGGTTAAAGATAATCATAACATAACATTCTCATATAATATGTTAATTTGCTTTCTTTAAGTAAAAAAAAGGTCAAAGACAAAGCTATTCGGTTTCTTATGAGTATATACACTTCACTGCCGATGTGGGGGGGGCGCCACTTAAAATCTTGCCTAGGGCGCCAGATTGGTTTAGGGCCAGGCCTGTGCGTGGCGCTACAACTACAAATCACATAATTAATAAACACACAGTCCTATTTAGATATGGTCAAACTTTAAACAAATGTAATTTTCTATCAAAACTGGCTAAATTTTATTTGGTACTTCAGGAAGTCGACATCAAATGGCATCCATTAGTTTACCCAAAAAGTCGCCAGGTTTGAATTGACCTGGCTCGTTAAAATGTCATTCATACCAAAAACACACTCGGCAGCTCCCCCCGTGGGGGGCGCAGCGAGAGTTGGCATGCAAATGATTGCACACCTTGTGTAGCAAAATGGCTGTTGGATCACTGTAGAGAGGGGCTACGTGTTATTATAAGTCATGATTGATGATTGTTGATAAGACTGTCAGCAGACATATGGTTCTACTCTCCGATCTAAATATGTGTTTGGGTAGCGAGCATCATTAGGTTTCCCCTCCATCAATCTTCCCCTTGAGAGGCGGAGCAAAAAGTTTTGTGAGCTCTGATTGGTTTTTAGCCTCTCCTGTGTGACTATATGCTGGGTTTTGTGTCCTGGGCATGACGTTAAAGTGCATCCGGCAGTGGAGGCTCTTCTATGGAGTCTTGGGGCACTAGGAGGTTAACCCCTTTACTACTCTTACCCCAGGTGGCCCCTGGCAAAGGCCTAAGTACCTGACTGCCACCTTAGCCAGGGATACGGTGAAGACCTCAACGGCGGAGCAGGCGGAAGACGGTAGATTTAAAGGCCTACTGAAATGAATTTTTTTACTTAAACGGGGATAGCAGATCCATTCTATGTGTCATACTTGATCATTTTGTGATATTGTTATATTTTTGCTGAAAGGATTTAGTAGAGAACATCGACAATAAAGTTCGCAACTTTTGGTCGCTGATAAAAAAAGCTTTGCCTGTACCGGAAGTAGCGTGACGTCACAGGCTGAAGGGCTCCTCACATTTCCCCATTGTTTACAATGCAGCGAGAGCGATTCGGACTGAGAAAGCGACAATTACCCCATTAATTTGAGCCAGGATGAAAGATTTGTGGATGAGGAACGTGAGAGTGAAGGACTAGAGCATACTTGCCAACCTTGAGACCTCCAATATCGGGAGGTGGGGGGTAGGGGGTGGGGGGGTGGGGGCTTGGTCGGGGGTGGGGGAGGGGGGTGGTTGGGGTGGGGGGCGTGGTTATTTACAGCTAGAATTCACCAACTCGAGTATTTCATGTATATTTCATATATATATATATATATATATATATATATATATATATATATATATATATATATATATATATATATATATATATATATATGTATATGTATATATATATATATATATATATATATATATATATATATATATATATATATATATATATATTTATATATATATATATATATATATATATATATATATATATATATATATATATATATATATATGAAATACTTGACTTTCAGTGAATTCTAGCTATACATATATATATATATATATATATATATATATATAATATATATATATATATATATATATATATATATATATATATATATATATATATATTTTATTTACATATAAATAAAAGAAATACTTGAATTTCAGTGTTCCGGTGGCTATCCATTAGATGGCAGTATTGCTGTTTAACTTCTCCGTTCATGATGAGTATATCATTTCGGCCACCGTGTTCAATGGAGACGTCTGTTCTACATATTTACAGGCAACATACACCTTCCCCTTCGAACTGTCCTGGATGAAATGAAATCCTTGTTTCCATTCGTTTTGGAACTTGCAAGCGTATTTCTTCATCTTGCTCGTCGACGGCGTCGCCATGTCTGTAATTGCCTCGTTCCTCTGCTTCGTCTCCTTGTGTGCGCAGTTGTGCACTCTACTCTCTAAAAGCCGTAGATGTTATGACGTCATTGGGCAGGCAAGCTGTTTATATTGTGGGAAAGCGGACGTGAGAACAGGCTGTCCCCACTCAGTCTCAGGTCCGCATTGAGCTGGAGGGGGCGTGGCCTCCAGCTACGGCTGAATACCGGGAGTTTGTCGGGAGAAAATCTCTGCCGGGAGGTTGTCGGGAGAGGCGCTGAATACCGGGATTCTCCCGCTAAAAACGGGAGGGTTGGCAAGTATGGACTAGAGTGCAGTGCAGGACGTATCTTTTTTCGCTCTGACCGTAACTTAGGTACAAAGGCTCATTGGATTCCACACTTTGTACTTTTTCTATTGTGGATCACGGATTTGTATTTTAAACCACCTCGGATACTATATCCTCTTGAAAATGAGAGTCGAGAACGCAAAATGGACATTCACAGTGACTTTTATCTCCACGACAATACATCGACGAAGCTGTTTAGCTACGGAGCTAACGTGATAGCATCGTGCTTCAATGCAGATAGAAACTAAATAAATAAACACCTGACTGGAAGGATAGACAGAAAATCAACAATACTATTAAACCATGGACATGTAAATACACGGTTAATGCTTTCCAGCCTGTCGAAGCTTAACAATGCTGTTGCTAACGACGCCATTGAAGCTAACTTAGCTACGGGACCTCGACAGAGCTATGCTAAAAACATTAGCTATCCACCTACGCCAGCCAGCCCTCATCTGCTCATCAACACCTGTGGTCACCTGCGTTCCAGCGATCGACGTAACGACGAAGGACTTCACCCGATCATAGATGCGGTCGGCGGCCCGGAGACGGAGGAAGTCAAGGTGAGGTCGGCGGCTAGCGCGTCTGCTATCCTTCTCAAAGTCCTCCTGGTTGTGTTGCTGCAGCCAGCCGCTAATACACCGATCCCACCTACAGCTTTCTTCTTTGCAGTCTTCATTGTTCATTAAACAAATTGCAAAAGATTCACCAACACAGATGTCCAGAATACTGTGGAATTATGTGGTGAAAACAGAGCTTTTTGTATTGGATCCAATGGGGTCCGAATGACGTGACGTCACACCCAAACGTCATCATACCGAGACGTTTTCAACTGGAAGTTTCCCGGCAAATTTTAAATTGCACTTTATAAGTTAACCCGGCCATATTGGCATGTGTTGCAATGTTAAGATTTCATCATTGATATATAAACTATCAGACTGCGTGGTCAGTAGTAGTGGCTTTCAGTAGGCCTTTAAGAACCACCACAACGGCTGCGATGGCGGAAGAAGGCTGCAGCAGAAAAGGGTCCCCAGTCGTCTTGGACTCCATGCCACTGAACCCTGACCCGATTCTGTCAAGGATCGTGTGGTGACTGTCACTGTGCACCAGTCTCCCCACGTATTTTTTTAATTAATGTTTTTAATGATAATATCAATGAGGGATTTTTAATCACTGCTGTTTTGAAATGGTTACTAATATTGATACTGTTGTTGATAATGTTCCTTTTTGTTTTCACTATTTTTGGATTGTTCCGTGTCATGTTTGTGTGTCCTCAATTGCTCTGTTTATTGCAGTTCTGAATGTTGCTGGGTCGGGTTTGGTTCTGGAATTGGATTGCATTGTTATGGTATGGTATTGTTTTGTTAGATTGATTAATAAATTCATTTAAAAAAAAAAACAAAAAAACAAAAACAAAAAAAAACTAAGTCATGCTTAGGCATCCTCCATAAAGGGATACACCCCTACCAGTAGGATCGTCATACTCGTTCGAGTGACCGCCGATGATGATGATGCTGGGTTTTAGTCTACCTTTGACTTCCAAGACACCTCAAGAAGTTTACTTAAGTAAAATTTCATAGCAAATGAATGACTGGATGAGCATCGTTTGAGGCACAGGTGTCCAACTCAAGGCCCGGGGGCTAAATATGGCCCACCACAATATTTAAAGTGGCCCGCCACATCATTTTATGTGATATGACATATTAATTTATTTGGCGCGCCACACCATTTTATGTGAAATTCCGTATGAAATTCCGTATGACATTCCGTATTCATTTTTGTGGGCTGCTACATAATTGTATGTAATATTGTCAGGTTCAAACACTGATGACATCTATTAAACAAGACAAGAGGCAAAGAATTAAACAGAGACAGAATTCAATTTGGACTTGGGGAGACACGCCTGGACACACTGTACCCTTGCACAGTATCTCAGCACGCTCTGCCAAAAGATTGCATGCCGGAAATGTGTCCCGTGAAAAACCGTCCGACCGGAACTCTCTAATAACTAAAGTTCCTTGGGTGAATAATGTAAACTCACTACACCGGTATGTTTTAGCGCTTTCATGGCGAGTTTACTGACAGATATAAGTAAGAACTTTACACTACTTTATATTAGAAATGGCAACAGTGGAGGATCAATGTCCCATAACAAGAAGATTGAGAAATAGAAGAAGCTACGGCGTCGGCACGTGCAATTTTTCAGGACTTATGCAGATCCCAAATACAGATCAGCAGGCACCAGAAGGCAAGAACAGTTGCTTTTGCATACTATTGCGAAACAAAACGCCCGATAATATATCTTACCTTATACACACACCATAATAATACTCCTATGTTGAAGCACAGTACAATCCATCAAGCGGTGTGGCTTCATAGCTTACCAAAGTCCTACTAAAACATTTTGGTAGATTTTTGAGCGCCGTGTGTAATGTTCTCTATTTTCAATGGAACATATACAATTTTGGTGTTGTTTACTTGAGTCATACGGCAGTCTACGCATATCTCTTATGTATGACTGGTCATCTACTGGTCACACTTATCATTTCACCTTGTACCAAAATAAAATAGCTTCGAGGACGGTAAGCAAAACCAGAATTATTCCGTACATTAGGCGCACTGTCGAGGTTTGAAGGAAAAACATTTTTTTTTAAGTGTGCCTTATAGTCCGGAAAATACGGTGATACACTTTTAGTAAATTGTGCATTAAAGGGCTACTGAAAGCCACTACTAGCGACCACGCAGTCTGATAGTTTATATATCAATGATGAAATCTTAACATTGCAACTAGGGATGTCCGATAATATACCGATATTATCGGCCGATAAATGCGTTAAAATGTAATATCGGAAATTATCGGTATCGTTTTTTTTATTATCTGTATCGTTTTTTTTAATTTTTTAAATTTTTTTAAATTTATTAAATCAACATAAAAAACACAAGATACACTTACAATTAGTGCACCAACCCAAAAAACCTCCCTCCCCCCCATTTCTTTCTGTTATCAATATTCTGGTTCCTACATTATATATCAATATATATCAATACAGTCTGCAAGGGATACAGTCCGTAAGCACACATGATTGTGCGTGCTGCTGGTCCACTAATAGTACTAACCTTTAACAGTTAATTTTACTCATTTTCATTAATTACTAGTTTCTATGTAACTGTTTTTATATTGTTTTACTTTCTTTTTTATTCAAGAAAATGTTTTTAATTTAGTTATCTTATTTTATTTCTTTTTTTAAAAAGTACCTTATCTTCACCATACATGGTTGTCCAATTTAGGCATAATAATGTGTTAATTCCACGACTGCATATATCGGTTGATATCGGTATCGGTTGATATCGGTATCTATAATTAAAGAGTTGGACAATATCGGAATATCGGATTTCGGCAAAAAGCCATTATCGGACATCCCTAATTGCAACACATGCCAATACGGCCGGGTTAACTTATAAAGTGCAATTTAAAATTTCCCGCTAAACTTCCGGTTGAAATTGTCTTTGGATGATGACGTATGCGCGTGACGTAGCCAGTGAAACAGAAGTATCGGTACCACCATTGAAAACAATACAAAATAGCTCTGTTTTCATATCATAATTCCACAGTATTCTGGACATCTGTGTTGGTGAATCTTTTGCAATTTGTTTAATGAACAATGGAGACTGCAAAGAAGAAAGTTGTAGGTGGGATCGGTGTATTAGCGGCTGGCTGCAGCAACACAACCAGGAGGACTTACTTGGATAGCAGATGCGCTAGCCGACGCTAGCCGCCAACCGCACGGATGATCGGGTGAAGTCCTTCGTCGCGCCATCGATCGCTGGAACGCAGGTGAGCACGGGTGTTGATGAGCAGATGAGGGCTGGCTGGCGTAGGTGGAGCGCTAACGTTTTTATCATAGCTCTGTGAGGTCCCGTTGCTAAGTTAGCTTCAATGGCGTCGTTAGCAACAGCATTGTTAAGCTTTGTTAGGCTGAGAATTATTAACCGCGTAGTTACATGTCCATGGTTTAATAGTATTGTTGATCTTCTATCTATCCTTCCAGTCAGGGATTTATTTATTTTGTGTCTATCTGCATTTGAGCCAGATGCTATCACGTTAGCTCAGTAGCTAAAGAGCTTCACCGATGTATTGTCTTGGAGATAAAAGTCACTGTGAATGTCCATTTTGCGTTCTCGACTCTCATTTTCAAGAGGATATAGTATCCGAGGTGGTTTAAAATACAAATCCGTGATCCACAATAGAAAAAGGAGAGAGTGTGGAATCCAATGAGCCAGCTTGTACCTAAGTTACGGCCAGAGCGAAAAAAGATATGTCTTGCACTGCATTCTAGTCCGTCACTCTAACGTTCCTCATCCACGAATCTTTCATCCTCGCTCAAATTAATGGGGTAATCGTCGCTTTCTCGGTCCGAATCGCTCTAGCTGCGTTGAAAACAATAGGAAAATATGAGGAGGCGAACAACCGACTACGTCACGCTACTTCCGGTACGGGCAAGGCTTTTTTTTTATCAGAGACATGTGATATTGTTATATTTTTGCTGAAAGGATTTAGTAGAGAAAATCGACGATAAAGTTCGCAACTTTTGCTCGCTGATAAAAAAAAGCCTTGCCTGTACCAAAAGTAGCGTGACGTCACAGGAGCTAGTATTCCTCACAATTGTTTACAATGGAGCGAGAGAGATTCGGACTGAGAAAGTGACGATTACCCCATTAATTTGAGCGAGGATGAAAGATTCGTAGATGAGGAACGTTACAGTGAAGGACTTGAGAGGCAGTGATGGACGTATCTTTTTTCGCTCTGACCGTAACTTAGGTACAAGCTGGCTCATTGGATTCCACACTCTCTCCTTTTTCTATTGTGGATCACGGATTTGTATTTTAAACCACCTCGGATACTATATCCTCTTGAAAATGAGAGTCGACAACGCGAAATGGACATTCACAGTGACTGAACATGTAAATACACGATTAATAATATTCAGCTTTGCGAAGCTAAAAAAATAGAAGCTAACCTAGCTACGTAGCCAACGTGATAGCATAGCAGTCTCAAATACAGATAGAAACTAAATAAAAAAAAACCCTGACTGGATGGATAGACAGAAGATCAAAAATACTATTAAACCATGAACATGTAAATACACGATTAATAATAATCAGCTTTTCGAAGCTAAAAAAAAATAGAAGCTAACCTAGCTACGTAGCCAACGTGATAGCATAGCAGTCTCAAATGCAGATAGAAACTAAATTAAAAAAAAACCTGACTGGATGGATAGACAGAAGATCAAAAATACTATTAAACCATGAACATGTAAATACACGATTAATAATAATCAGCTTTTCGAAGCTAAAAAAAAAAGAAGCTAACCTAGCTACGTAGCCAACGTGATAGCATCAGTCTCAAATGCAGATAGAAACTAAATAAAAAAAAACCCTGACTGGATGGATAGACAGAAGATCAAAAATACTATTAAACCATGAACATGTAAATACACGATTAATAATAATCAGCTTTTCGAAGCTAAAAAAAAATAGAAGCTAACCTAGCTACGTAGCCAACGTGATAGCATAGCAGTCTCAAATGCAGATAGAAACTAAATTAAAAAAAACCCTGACTGGATGGATAGACAGAAGATCAAAAATACTATTAAACCATGAACATGTAAATACACGATTAATAATAATCAGCTTTTCGAAGCTAAAAAAAAATAGAAGCTAACCTAGCTACGTAGCCAACGTGATAGCATAGCAGTCTCAAATGCAGATAGAAACTAAATTAAAAAAAACCCTGACTGGATGGATAGACAGAAGATCAAAAATACTATTAAACCATGAACATGTAAATACACGATTAATAATATTCAGCTTTTCGAAGCTAAAAAAAAATAGAAGCTAACCTAGCTACGTAGCCAACGTGATAGCATAGCAGTCTCAAATGCAGATAGAAACTAAATAAATAAAAAACCTGACTGGATGGATAGACAGAAGATAAATGATAATGATAAATGGGTTATACTTGTATAGCGCTTTTCTACCTTCAAGGTACTCAAAGCGCTTTGACAGTATTTCCACATTTACCCATTCACACACACATTCACACACTGATGGCGGGAGCTGCCATGCAAGGCGCTAACCAGCAGATCAAAAATACTATTAAACCATGAACATGTAAATACACGATAAATAATATTCAGCTTTTCGAAGCTAAAAAAAAATAGAAGCTAACCTAGCTACGTAGCCAACGTGATAGCATCGCAGTCTCAAATGCAGATAGAAACTAAATAAAAAAAAACCCTGACTGGATGGATAGACAGAAGATCAAAAATACTATTAAACCATGAACATGTAAATACACGATTAATAATAATCAGCTTTTCGAAGCTAAAAAAAAAAAGAAGCTAACCTAGCAACGTAGCCAACGTGATAGCATAGCAGTCTCAAATGCAGATAGAAACTAAATAAAAAAAAAACCTGACTGGATGGATAGACAGAAGATCAAAAATACTATTAAACCATGAACATGTAAATACACGATTAATAATATTCAGCTTTTCGAAGCTAAAAAAAAATAGAAGCTAACCTAGCTACGTAGCCAACGTGATAGCATAGCAGTCTCAAATGCAGATAGAAACTAAATAAATAAAAAACCTGACTGGATGGATAGACAGAAGATCAAAAATACTATTAAACCATGAACATGTAAATACACGATTAATAATCAGCTTGGCGAAGCTAAAAAAACAGAAGCTAACTTAGATGCGGCGGCGGGCTTACTCACTGTAGTGCGTCTGCTATCCTGCTCAAAACACAACACAACCTCCTG
>NC_084736.1:9093598-9111098 GCF_033978785.1 Entelurus aequoreus | reverse complement strand
CACAATCCTTTCTTACTAAATATATTTGTTCTTTCCCTTTTTGACATTAACAATCATGTACCGCATGCAACTGCATATCCTTTAAAATGCAATATTATTAAAATCAAAATATTATATCATGTATTCCAAAAAAATGTTTTTGTTAAAATAAAGATAAATACTGTACTTAAATATCTGCTTGACTTCAAAACAAATGATCAATCAAATTGTAGACTGCAAAATTGACAATAGATTTTACGGTTAAATTCCGTTTTTTATGGTAAAATAAACTTTGGTACTGTTTTTTCCCCCCATATACAGTAAGACACTAAAACATAAAAAAACAAAGAAAAAAAAACATTAAACATTTTACGTAAAAAAAGAACAACAAACCGGCAGCTCTTTTGCTTGAATTTTACAGCTAAAAACAGTGGTATTGTTTCTCCATTCCATTCTATTTATACCATTTTTTTTATGGGCTGTAAAAAACCCCCACTGCTTTTACTGTAAAATTCTGGTCACTGAGCTGCCAGTTTTTCAAGTAAAATTAAGCTCATGTAAAAAAATATATTGTAGTAAAACAGCAATTCAGTTAAAACAACAGGGGAAACATCATAAAAAGGATACAAAGTGGATTAAAAATGATAGTTAAAAGGTGCATGAACTAAAAGCTTTACTAAAAAGAGAAGTTTTCAAATGTTTGTGAACAAATGCGTGGGCAAATTGTCCAACAGTTTAAGGACAACATTTCTCAACCAGCTATTGCAAGGAATTTTGGGATTTCACCCTCTACGGTCCGTAATATCATGAAAAGGTTCAGAGAATCGGGAGAAAACACTGCACGTAAGCGGCAAGGCTGAAAACCAACATTGAATGCCCGTGACCTTGGATCCCTCAGGCGGCACTGCATCAAAAAGCGACATCAGCGTGTAAAGGATATCACCACATGGGCTCAGGAACACTTCAGAAAACCCACTGTCAGTAACTACAGTTGGTCGCTACATCTGTAAGTGCAAGTTTAAAACTCTACTATGCAATGCGAAAGCCATTTATCAACAACACCCGGAAATATGTTGTCTTGGCGTTGGTCTTTATCATTAACGGCTGTGAGTGATGATGTTTGTCAAAAAAAAAAAAACAAAAAAAAAAATCACTCATCATTCACAAGTCAGGAAGGCGACAAGATATCAAAAGTGAAAGTGGTTTAAACAAAACTGTATGGAATTGCTAATGAGTAGTGATATGTGACATGATACTGAAGCATCGATCCATTATAAAACACGTGGAGTGATACCGTGTCCCTCCATACCTCGACATGTGTATCTTTTTTTTTTTACAGCTGTTGAGTCATTTGACTGTGAGGCTCCATAAACTGTTTATCTTTCAGCTCCCGACAGCTCGTGCTGGAAGAAGTTGGAGGAGGTTGACATCGTTTTTTGACGGCATCATCGATCTAAATGGAACGGGGAAAAAAAAAGGAAAAAAAATCCATTTTGATGTTATGGTGCCAAATAAGGTAATGTTCTATTTTTCTGTTACCTATTTTGCTCATGGATTGGTTATATTTGTCAACTATTTCAGTGCAACCTCGATTTATAAACCCTTGATTGTTCAAACTTTTTAATTTACGAACCCCAGACCAATTAAAAAAATGCTTTGGTGTACGAACCTTGTCTCGGTTTACGAACATTTCTTCCACCCTGTGGAGGACTCGCACCTCCGGGTTCTTAGGACCACCAATGACGGACATGACAGGCTTGTTTATTTTTCAATAAACCTCCTTCTCTCAGCGGGCTGATAGCTACTGTGCTACTTTGTGTGCTTTTTAAGTCGTTTTTAGCCTTTTTTACAACCCATTTCTAGTTTCGCAAGCTCAGTGTGAGTCCAAAGAAAGCAATGGACAAGCACAAGTATCCACAGCGTCGTCGACACTTCCTACTCCTTTCTTCCGCTGCACACCGATTAACCGACAAAGTCATGTGTTTTTCATTTTTCATTCTTAATCATTACAGCGACCTGGCTGTTAAAGTTATGGAGTTTTTTAAATTTCCAACTATGAGTGCACCACAGGGCTAGTGACAGTGTGTGTGTGTGTCAGCAGGGCGGCTAATTTATTACAAATTTGATCCATCACCCTCTTTTTGTATTTGTTTCATATACAGTATTGAATAGGGCTTTATATTGTGTTCAAAGTGTACAAACATTTACCCATTATTCATATTTACATTGTTTCTCATGGAGACATTTACTTCAATATATACACTTTTCTATAAGCAGGGGCGCCCATTAAAAAGTCATTGCTTAGATGGCAACAAATGTTGCTCCAAAACCTGTATGCACCTTTCCAGATGTGTAAGTTACCCATGCCTTGGGCACTAATACACCCCCATACCATCACAGATGCTGGCTTTTGAACTTTGCGCCTATAACAGTCCGGATGGTTCTTTTCCTCTTTGGTCCGGAGGACACGACGTCCACAGTTTCCAAAAACAATTTGAAATGTGGACTTGTCAGACCACAGAACACTTCTCCACTTTGCATCAGTCCATCTTAGATGAGCTCAGGCCCAGCGAAGCCGGCGGCGTTTCCGGGTGTTGTTGATAAATGGCTCTCGCTTTGCATAGTAGAGTTTTAACTTGCACTTACAGATCTAGGGACGAACTGTAGTTACTTACAGTGGTTTTCTGAAGTGTTCCTGAGCCCATGTGGTGATATCCTTTACACACTGATGTCGTTTTTTGATGCAGTACCGCCTGAGGGATCGAAGGTAACGGGCATTCAATGTTGGTTTTCGGCCTTGCAGTGATTTCTCCAGATTCTCTGAACCTTTTGATGATATTACGGACCGTAGATGGTGAAATCCAGAAATTCCTTTCAATAGCTGGTTGAAAAATGTTGTTCTTAAACAATTTTCTCACGCATTTGTTCACAAAGTGGCGACCCTCGCCTCGTCCTTGTTTGTGATTTTTTTCCACTTTGCATCAGTCCATCTTGGATGAGCTCGGGCCCAGCGAAGCCGGCGGCGTTTCCGGGTGTTGTTGATAAATGGCTCTCGCTTTGCATAGCAGAGTTTTAACTTGCACTTACGGATGTAGCAACCAACTGTAGTAACTGACAGTGATTTTATGAAGTGTTCCTGAGCCCATGTGGTGATATCCTTTACACACTGATGTCACTTTTTGATGCAGGGATCGAAGGTCAAGTTTTTGGCCTTGCCGCTTACGTGCAGTGATTTCTCCAGATTCTCTGAACCTTTTGATGATATTACGGACCATAGATGGTGAAATCCCTAAAATTCCTTGCAATAGCTGGTTGAGAAATGCTGTTCTTAAACACTTTGCTCACACATTTGTTCACACAAAGTGGTGACCCTCGCCCCGTCCTTGTTTGTGACCGACTGAGCATTTCATGGAAGCTGCTTTTACACCCAATCATGGCACCCACCTGTTCCCAATTAGCCTGTTCACCTGTGGGATGTTCCAAATAAGTGTTTGATGGGCATTCCTCAACTTTCTCAGTCTTTTTTGCCACTCGTGCCAGCTTTTTTGAAACATGTTGCGGGCATCAAATTCCAAATGAGCTAATATTTGCAAAAAACAACAAAGTTTTCCAGTTTGAACGTTAAGTGTCTTGTCTTTCACAACTTCTTTAGATGACATATATGCTGAGTAAGAAGGACCATCAAGACAGAATAGGAATATTATCAAGTTTTACCAAAGCTTTAGTAGACCAGTGCATACCAATGCGGTCATACCGGTTTCTCAGGTAGAACTTTAAGTATCTTGTCTTTGCAGTCTATTCAATTGAATATAAGTTGAAAAGGATTCGCAAATCATTGCATTCTGTTTTTATTTACCATTTACACAACGTGCCAACTTTACTGGTAATGACAGTACAGTGTTATCACACGTGCCGCTGCTGTTTACTTGATGGATGGATGGAACAATTTGGGTATTGTCATGCATGAGGCATAATAGGCCCAATATTTTATAATGACATGACAGCGTATTTGTAGGCGGATTCACCCAAAAGTCATCCATCAGTCTGGGGGGTTGGTACGCGGGTTTGATGGCCGGGTGGCATTTGGAGCAGACTGAGTGCAGGTTCTCTGGCAGGTCTGTGATCCGGCTCGGGCATTATTTAGAACAACAGGAGGCGCATGGATACATTGCGCACACCTGGGGAAAGGTCAGTGAGGAAAAATGGTGAAGCGTAGCAAATTACCTCTCTCCCCTAACCCCATTACTGCTCTTTGTTACCACAATATGTCACGGGGAAGGACTGGGTGGGGTCCCCACACACACACACACACACACACACACACACACACACACACACACACACACACACACACACACACACACACACACACACACACACACACACACACACACACACACACACACACACACACACACACACACACCGGAGACTCCGATATAGCCGCGGAATTTGGGCTTTCATCAATCTGCCGTTTCCCACTTGTCAACATGAGCGTGTTGTTAGGATGTTTCCGGTGACATTTATAATATAAGAGAAGTCTCGGGAGTTGAAGTTGCCGTGTTTGCTCCCCAAAAACATTTATTTTAAAGGTTAAATTGTTTTTTTTTTTGGTGCGATATTTACTTTAAATGCCATACTGTTTACCTTTTTTTTATATAGTTATGTACATGCCAGAAAAAGAATGAGCGGAGGACACTTTCTTCATGACACTATTGAGGCACACATTTTATTAGGAAATTTGTCAAATGCTTTTGATGACAGTTTACTAAGAAAGTTATGAGAAATAAATATTAATAAAGTAAATTACTACTGAAAAACAGTGGGGTAAGCCAAGCGGTCAAAATATGAAGTATGGCAAGTTTTTGCACATGTGCAGAACAAGCAAACAAGGAAAAACTAGTACCATATTTTTGTTTGATTTTATTATTAATTGTATTTAATTTTTTATTTTATTATAAATATTATTATTATTATTTAATATTTAATGTATTTATTATTATTTATTTATTTTATCTACAAGGCGCACTTAAAATCCTTTCATTTTCTCAAAAATCGACAGTGCGGAATAATGTACGGAATAATTTTGGTTGTGCTTACCGACCTCGAAGCTATTTTATTTGGTACTTGGTGAAATGACAAAAGTGATCAGTAGATGGCAGTCATACATAAGAGATATGTGTAGACTCCAATATGATGGCAGTCACACATAAGAGATACGTGTAGACTGCAATATGATGGCAGTCGCACATAAGAGATACGTGTAAACTGCCATTTGATGGCAGTCACACATAAGAGATACGTGTAGACTGCAATATGATGGTAGTCACACATAAGAGATGCGTGTAGACTCCAATATGATGGCAGTCACACATAAGAGATACGTGTAGACTGCAATATGATGGCAGTCACACATAAGAGATACGTGTAGACTGCAATATGATGGCAGTCACACATAAGAGATACGTGTAGACTCCAATATGATGGCAGTCACACATAAGAGATACGTGTAGACTGCAATATGACTCAAGTTAACACCAAAACTTTATATTTTGGATAATTAATGTACCGTATTTTTCGGACTATAAGCGCACTTAAAATTCTTTCATTTTCTCAAAACTCGACAGTGCGCCTTATAACCCGGTGCGCCAAATGTACGGAATCATTTTGGTTGTGCTTACCAACCTCAAAACTATTTTCTTTGGTACATGGTGCAATAAGTGTGACCGGTAGATGGCAGTCACACATAAGAGATACATGTAGACTGCAATATGACTCAAGTTAACACCAAAACTTTATATGTTCCATTGAAAATATAGAACATTACACACGGCGCTCAAACATCTGTCATCATGTTTTAGTAGGACTTTGGTAAGCTATGAAGCCACACCGCTTGATGGATTGTTCTGTGCTTCAACATAGGAGTATTATTACGGTGTGTGTATAAGGTAAGACATATTCACCGACACTTTCATGTCGCTTCCCACTAACTTTTGGGCGCACAATAGGCTGCTAAGCATGCTCTACTTAGTTTCACCAGTATAACCATTGCTCGCGTTGGTTGTAGTTGGTTTTAGTCGGTGGTAGCGAGGGGGGGGGGGGGTGTATATTGTAGCGTCCCGGAAGAGTTAGTGCTGCGAGGGATTCTGGGTATTTGTTGTGTTGTGTTTATGTTGTGTTACGGTGCGGATGTTCTCCCGAAACGTGTTGGTCATTCTTGTTTGGTGTGGGTTCACAGTGTGGTGCATATTTGTGACAGTGTTAAAGTTGTTTATACGGACACCCTCAGTGTGACCTGTATGGCTGTTGACCAAGTTTTTGCACATGTGCAGAACAAGCAAACAAGGAAAAACTAGTACCATATTTTTGTTTTATTTTATTATTAATTGTATTTAATTTTTTATTTTATTATAAATATTATTATTATCATTTAATATTTAATTTATTTGTTATTATTTATTTATTTTATCTACAAGGCGCACTTAAAATCCTTTCATTTTCTCAAAAATCGACAGTGTGCCTAATGTACGGAATAATTTTGGTTGTGCTTACCGACCTCGAAGCTATTTTATTTGGTACTTGGTGAAATGATAAAAGTGATCAGTAGATGGCAGTCACACATACGAGATACGTGTAGACTCCAGTATGATGGCAGTCACACATAAAAGATACGTGTAGACTGCAATATGATGGCAGTCACACATAAGAGATGCGTGTAGATTCCAATATGATGGCAGTCACACATAAGAGATACGTGTAGACTGCCATATGATGGCAGTCACACATAAGAGATACGTGTAGACTGCAATATGACTCAAGTTAACACCAAAACTATGATGGCAGTCACACATAAGAGATACGTGTAGACTGCAATATGATGGCAGTCACACATAAGAGATACGTGTAGATTCCAATATGATGGCAGTCACACATAAGAGATATGTATAGACTGCAATATAATGGCAGTCACACATAAGAGATACGTGTAGACTCCAATATGATGGCAGTCACACATAAGAGATACGTGTAGACTCCAATATGATGGCAGTCACACATAAGAGATACGTGTAGACTCCAATATGATGGCAGTCACACATAAGAGATACGTGTAGACTGCAATATGACTCAAGTTAACACCAAAACTTTATATTTTGGACAATTAATGTACCGTATTTTTCGGACTATAAGCGCACTTAAAATTCTTTCATTTTCTCAAAACTCGACAGTGCGCCTTATAACCCGGTGCGCCTAATGTACGGAATAATTTTGGCTCTGCTTACCAACCTCAAAACTATTTTCTTTGGTACATGGTGCAATAAGTGTGACCGGTAGATGGCAGTCACACATAAGAGATACGTGTAGACTGCAATATGACTCAAGTTAACACCAAAACTTTATATGTTCCATTGAAAATATAGAACATTACACACGGCGCTCAAAAATCTGTCATCATGTTTTAGTAAGACTTTGGTAAGCTATGAAGCCACACCGCTTGATGGATTGTTCTGTGCTTCAACATAGGAGTATTATTATGGTGTGTGTATAAGGTAAGACATATTCACCGACACTTTCATGTCGCTCCCCACTTACTTTTGGGCACACAATAGGCTGCTAAGCGTGCTCTACTTAGTTTCACCAGTATAACCATTGCTCGCGTTGGTTGTAGTTGGTTTTAGTCGGTGGTAGCGGGGGGTGTATATTGTAGCGTCCCGGAAGAGTTAGTGCTGCGAGGGATTCTGGGTATTTGTTGTGTTGTGTTTATGTTGTGTTACGGTGCGGATGTTCTCCCGAAACGTGTTGGTCATTCTTGTTTGGTGTGGGTTCACAGTGTGGTGCATATTTGTGACAGTGTTAAAGTTGTTTATACGGACACCCTCAGTGTGACCTGTATGGCTGTTGACCAAGTTTTTGCACATGTGCAGAACAAGCAAACAAGGAAAAACTAGTACCATATTTTTGTTTTATTTTATTATTAATTGTATTTAATTTTTTATTTTATTATAAATATTATTATTATCATTTAATATTTAATTTATTTATTATTATTTATTTATTTTATCTACAAGGCGCACTTAAAATCCTTTCATTTTCTCAAAAATCGACAGTGTGCCTAATGTACGGAATAATTTTGGTTGTGCTTACCGACCTCGAAGCTATTTTATTTGGTACTTGGTGAAATGATAAAAGTGATCAGTAGATGGCAGTCACACATACGAGATACGTGTAGACTCCAGTATGATGGCAGTCACACATAAAAGATACGTGTAGACTGCAATATGATGGCAGTCACACATAAGAGATGCGTGTAGATTCCAAAATGATGGCAGTCACACATAAGAGATACGTGTAGACTGCCATATGATGGCAGTCACACATAAGAGATACGTGTAGACTGCAATATGACTCAAGTTAACACCAAAACTATGATGGCAGTCACACATAAGAGATACGTGTAGACTGCAATATGATGGCAGTCACACATAAGAGATACGTGTAGATTCCAATATGATGGCAGTCACACATAAGAGATACGTGTAGACTCCAACATGATGGCAGTCACACATATGAGATACGTGTAGACTGCAATGATGGCAGTCACACATAAGAGATACGTGTAGACTGCAATATGATGGCAGTCACACATAAGAGATACGTGTAGACTGCAATATGATGGCAGTCACACATAAGAGATACGTGTAGACTCCAATATGATGGCAGTCACACATAAGAGATACGTGTAGACTGCAATATGATGGCAGTCACACATAAGAGATACGTGTAGACTGCAATATGATGGCAGTCACACATAAGAGATACGTGTAGACTGCAATATGACTCAAGTTAACACCAAAACTTTATATTTTGGACAATTAATGTACCGTATTTTTCGGACTATAAGCGCACTTAAAATTCTTTCATTTTCTCAAAACTCGACAGTGCGCCTTATAACCCGGTGCGCCTAATGTGCGGAATAATTTTGGTTGTGCTTACCAACCTCAAAACTATTTTCTTTGGTACATGGTGCAATAAGTGTGACCGGTAGATGGCAGTCACACATAAGAGATACGTGTGGACTGCAATATGACTCAAGTTAACACCAAAACTTTATATGTTCCATTGAAAATATAGAACATTACACACGGCGCTCAAAAATCTGTCATCATGTTTTAGTAGGACTTTGGTAAGCTATGAAGCCACACCGCTTGATGGATTGTACTGTGGTTCAACATAGGAGTATTATTATGGTGTGTGTATAAGGTAAGACATATTCACCGACACTTTCATGTCGCTTCCCACTTACTTTTGGGCGCACAATAGGCTGCTAAGCATGCTCTACTTAGTTTCACCAGTATAACCATTGCTCGCGGTGGTAGCGGGGGGGTATATATTGTAGCGTCCCGGAAGAGTTAGTGCTGCGAGGGATTCTGGGTATTTGTTCTGTTGTGTTTATGTTGTGTTACGGTGCGGATGTTCTCCCGAAATCTGTTGGTCATTCTTGTTTGGTGTGGGTTCACAGTGTGGCGCATATTTGTGACAGTGTTAAAGTTGTTTATACCGTCACCCTCAGTGTGACCTGTATGGCTGTATGTCGCTTCCCACTTACTTTTGGGTGCACAATAGGCTGCTAAGCATGCTCTACTTAGTTTCACCAGTACAACCATTGCTCGCGTTGGTTGTAGTTGGTTTTAGTCGGTGGTAGCGGGGGGGGTGTATATTGTTGCGTCCCGGAAGAGTTAGTGCTGCGAGGGATTCTGGGTATTTGTTCTGTTGTGTTTATGTTGTGTTACGGTGCGGATGTTCTCCCGAAACGTGTTGGTCATTCTTGTTTGGTGTGGGTTCACAGTGTGGCGCATATTTGTGACAGTGTTAAAGTTGTTTATACGGACACCCTCAGTGTGACCTGTATGGCTGTTGACCAAGTATGCCTTGCATTCACTTATGTGTGTGTGAAAAGGCCGCATATATTATGTGGCGCTGTTTGTATGGAGGTGACGACAGGTTGTAGAGGACGCTAAAGGCAGTGCCTTTAAGGCACGCCCGCAATATTGTTGTGGTGGAAATCGGGAGAAATTCGGGAGAATGGTTGCCCCGGGAGGTTTTCGGGAGGGGCACTGAAATTCGGGACTCTCCCGGGAAAATCGGGACGGTTGATAATCAGCCCCAGCTGGGCAATCTACTCACCTCCCGCTGGCTTTCGAGGCCGGGCCTTACACACCCCGCTCCGCGGCAGGCCCGCAGGCCACGCCTCCCTCCACACAATGACTTTTTGTATGACTACATGTGTGTTGCCCTTGGTTACGCCAGGGGGTATATGGCGAGGGTGAGGTGTGAAGACTCACAGGCTTGTAGTAGATGTGTTAGGTGGGCTGGTGGGGGTGGGGGGATTGTGTTCCCGCGGTGTTGTTTTTCTTTACAGTCGCCCGACAAGACAAAAAAGGCGGCAAGTGAGCTCGCTGAAGTGGAACATTAATGTTGGACTCGGGCGCTTCTTATCTTGCCCCTTGGACGCGTGCTTCTCCCATTTTAATTTACTTCACTGTGAAAGGCCTTTTTATTTATTTTTTGTTCTTTTTTTGTTGGTGATTAAATTATTCAAATGAAGGCAGACACACTATAGGAAATCAAGCCCAGGAGGGCGAGTTTAGCTAAATAAATGAAAGGCTGAAGAGAAGAAACAAAACGAGTTCCGTGGCCGAGGGAGATAATGAAAGAACGTGCAAACATTTGTGGCTTTGAATACTTCCTTACGCCCTTACATGGTCACACCTTGTAATTAATGTTCTCCTAATTGCTGGAGGGTTCACATCATGGTTATTATTCCTAATAAGATACGCAACAGGCATTGTTTGGACTAGTTTAGGCGGCGATTGGACTGCAAGACAACTTTTAACTACCGCTATTTGCTACAATGTATGCACTAAAACCTCAATGACGGGAAATAACAAATCCTGTGCAATAGAAATAGTCTGTTCTAGGGTCAAACTGTGGCAATGTTAAAGGGGAAATGCATTTTTTGGGGGAATTTTGCCAATCATTCACAACCTTAAAGTAAGACAAGAATATATGTGTTTTTTTTTATATGCATTCTAATTTGTAATATACAGCAAGTAAGAGGAGGCTAACAATGCAGTAAATGGGAGTACACTAGTACACCTGTAAAGGCCTAGAAAAAAACATCCAAAAAGCGCCAATAATACCCCCCCCCACACACACACACCTAACCATATTTTTTCAAATTTTGACTCACAACTTACCATACTTTTTTAAATTTTGTGTTTATAATGAAGACAACACATGATGTAAGTGTCTATATTAGCTATATTAGCCTACTATCAAAATGACTTTAAAAGTCTTATATAAGTGTTATAATGAAGGCAACACATGATGTAAGTGTTTATATTAGCTATATTAGCCTACTATCAAAATGACTTTAAAAGTCTTATATAAGTGTTATAATGAAGGCAACACATGATGTAAGTGTTTATATTAGCTATATTAGCCTACTATCAAAATTACTTAAAAAGTCTTATATAGGTGTTTTAATGAAGACAACACATGATGTAAGTGTCTATATTAGCTATAATAGCCTACTATCAAAATTACTTTAAAAGTGTGATTTAAGTGTTATAATGAAGACAACACATGATGTAATTGTCTATATTAGCCTACTATCAAAATGACTTTAAAAGTCTTATATAAGTGTTTTAATGAAGACAACACATGATGTAAGTGTCTATACTAGCTATATTAGCCTACTATCAAAATGACTTTAAAAGTTTTATATAAGTGTCATAATGACACTTACATTATGTAACACATAAACACGCACACACACACACACACACACACACACACACACACACACACACACACACACACACACACACACACACACACACACACACACACACACACACACACACACACACACACACACACACACACACACACACACACACACACACACACACACACACACACACACACACACACACACACACACACACACACACACACACACACACACAGACACACACACAACCATATTTTTTCAAATTTTCACTCACAACTTACCATGCTTTTTTAAATTTTGTGTTTATAATGAAAACAACACATTATGTAAGTGTCTATATTAGCTATAATAGCCTACTATCAAAATGACTTTATGAGTCTTATATAAGTGTTATAATGAAGGCAACACATGCTGTAAGTGCCTATATTAGGTATAATAGCCTACTATCAAAATTACTTCAAAAGTCCAATATAGGTGTTTTAATGAAGACAACACATGATGTAAGTGTCTATATTAGCTATATTAGCCTACTATCAAAATGACTTTAAAAGTCTTATATAAGTGTTATAATGAAGGCAACACATGATGTAAGTGTTTATATTAGCTATATTAGCCTACTATCAAAATTACTTAAAAAGTCTTATATAGGTGTTTTAATGAAGACAACACATGATGTAAGTGTCTATATTAGCTATAATAGCCTACTATCAAAATTACTTTAAAAGTGTGATTTAAGTGTTATAATGAAGACAACACATGATGTAATTGTCTATATTAGCCTACTATCAAAATGACTTTAAAAGTTTTATATAAGTGTCATAATGACACTTACATTATGTAACACATAAACACACACACACACACACACACACACACACACACACACACACACACACACACACACACACACACACACACACACACACACACACACACACACACACACACACACACACACACACACACACACACACAACCATATTTTTTCAAATTTTCACTCACAACTTACCATGCTTTTTTAAATTTTGTGTTTATAATGAAAACAACACATTATGTAAGTGTCTATATTAGCTATAATAGCCTACTATCAAAATGACTTTATGAGTCTTATATAAGTGTTATAATGAAGGCAACACATGCTGTAAGTGCCTATATTAGGTATAATAGCCTACTATCAAAATTACTTCAAAAGTCCAATATAGGTGTTTTAATGAAGACAACACATGATGTAAGTGTCTATATTAGCTATATTAGCCTACTATCAAAATGACTTTAAAAGTCTTATATAAGTGTTATAATGAAGGCAACACATGATGTAAGTGTCTATATTAGCTATAATAGCCTACTATCAAAATGACTTTAAAAGTCTTATATAAGTGTTATAATGAAGGCAACATATGATGTAAGTGTCTATATTAGCCTACTATCAAAATGACTTTAAAAGTCTTATATAAGTGTTATAATGAAGGCAACACATGATGTAAGTGTCTATATTAGCTATATTAGCCTACTATCAAAATGACTTTATGAGTCTTATATAAGTGTTATAATGAAGGCAACACATGCTGTAAGTGCCTATATTAGGTATAATAGCCTACTATCAAAATTACTTCAAAAGTCCTATATAGGTGTTTTAATGAAGACAACACATGGTGTAAGTGTCTATATTAGCTATATTAGCCCACTATCAAAATGACTTTAAAAGTCTTATATAAGTGTTATAATGAAGGCAACACATGGTGTAAGTGTCTATATTAGCTATATTAGCCTACTATCAAAATGACTTTAAAAGTCTTATATAAGTGTTATAATGAAGGCAACACATGATGTAAGTGTCTATATTAGCTATAATAGCCTACTATCAAAATGACTTTAAAAGTCTTATATAAGTGTTATAATGAAGGCAACACATGTTGTAAGTGTCTATATTAGCTATATTAGCCTACTATCAACATGACTTTAAAAGTCTTATATAAGTGTTATAATGAAGGCAACACATGCTGTAAGTGCCTATATTAGGTATAATAGCCTACTATCAAAATTACTTCAAAAGTCCTATATAGGTGTTTTAATGAAGACAACACATGGTGTAAGTGTCTATATTAGCTATATTAGCCCACTATCAAAATGACTTTAAAAGTCTTATATAAGTGTTATAATGAAGGCAACACATGGTGTAAGTGTCTATATTAGCTATATTAGCCTACTATCAAAATGACTTTAAAAGTCTTATATAAGTGTTATAATGAAGGCAACACATGATGTAAGTGTCTATATTAGCTATATTAGCCTACTATCAAAATGACTTTAAAAGTCTTATATAAGTGTTATAATGAAGGCAACACATGTTGTAAGTGTCTATATTAGCTATATTAGCCTACTATCAAAATGACTTTATGAGTCTTATATAAGTGTTATAATGAAGGCAACACATGCTGTAAGTGCCTATATTAGGTATAATAGCCTACTATCAAAATTACTTCAAAAGTCCTATATAGGTGTTTTAATGAAGACAACACATGGTGTAAGTGTCTATATTAGCTATATTAGCCTACTATCAAAATGACTTTAAAAGTCTTATATAAGTGTTATAATGAAGGCAACACATGATGTAAGTGTCTATATTAGCTATATTAGCCTACTATCAAAATGACTTTAAAAGTCTTATATAAGTGTTATAATGAAGGCAACATGTGATGTAAGTGTCTATATTAGCTATATTAGCCTACTATCAAAACGACTTTAAAAGTCTTATATAAGTGTTATAACGAAGGCAACACATTAAGATTAAGATTAAGATTAAAGTACCAATGATTGTCACACGCACACTAGATGTGGTGAAATTTGTCCTCTGCATTTGTCCCATCCCCTTGGGGAGCAGTGGGCAGCAGCGGCGCCGCGCCCGGGAATCATTTTGGTGATTTAACCCCCAACTCCAACCCTTTGTTGCTGAGTGCCAATGATGTAAGTGTCTATATTAGCTATAATAGCCTACTATCAAAATGACTTTAAACGTCTTATAAAAGTGTTATAATGAAGACAACACATGATGTAAGTGTCTATATTAGTTCTATTAGCCTACTATCAAAATGACTTAAAAAGTCTTATATAAGTGTTATAATGAAGGCAACACATGATGTAAGTGTCTATATTAGCTATATTAGCCTACTATCAAAATGACTTTAAAAGTCTTATATAAGTGATATAATGAAGACAACACATGATGTAAGTGTCTATATTAGCTATATTAGCCTACTATCAAAATGACTTTAAAAGTCTTATATAAGTGTTATAATGAAGGCAACACATGATGTAAGTGTCTATATTAGCTATATTAGCCTACTATCAAAATGACTTTAAAAGTCTTATATAAGTGTTATAATGAAGACAACACATGATGTAAGTGTCTATATTAGCTATATTAGCCTATCCATCCATCCATTTTCTACCGCTTGTCCCTTTTGGGGTCGCGGGGTGCACTGGAGCCTATCTCAGCTGCATTCGGGCTGAAGGCGGGGTACACCCTGGACAAGTCGCCACCTCATCACACGGCCAACACAGATAGACAGACAACATTCACACTCACAATCACACACTAGGGCCAATTTAGTGTTGCCAATCAACCTATATATATATATATATATATATATATATATATATATATATATATATATATATATATATATATATATATATATATATATATATATATATATATATATATATATATATATATATATATATATATATATATTAGCCTACTATCAAATTTAATTTAAAAGTCTTATATAGGTGTTTTAATGAAGACAACACATGATGTAAGTGTCTATATTAGCTATATTAGCCTACTATCAAAATTAATTTAAAAGTCTTATATAGGTGTAATAATGAAGACAACGCATGATGTAAGTGTCTATATTAGCTATATTAGCCTACTATCAAAATGATTTTAAAAGTCTTATATAAGTGCTTTAATGAAGGCAACACATGATGTAAGTGTCTATATTAGCTATAATAGCCTACTATCAAAATGACTTTAAAAGTCTTATATAAGTGTTATAGTGAAGGCAACATATGATGTAAGTGTCTATATTAGCCTACTATCAAAATGACTTTAAAAGTCTTATATAAGTGTTATAATGAAGGCAACACATGATGTAAGTGTCTATATTAGCTATATTAGCCTACTATCAAAATGACTTTAAACGTCTTATACAAGTGTTATAATGAAGGCAACACATGATGTAAGTGTCTATATTAGCTATATTAGCCTACTATTAAAATGAATTTAAAAGTCTTATATAAGTGTTATAATGAAGGCAACACATGATGTAAGTGTCTATATTAGCTATATTAGCCTACTATCAAAATGACTGTAAAAGTCTTATATAAGTGTTATAATGAAGACAACACATGATGTCAGCGTCTATATTAGCTATATTAGCCTACTATCAAAATGACTTTAAAAGTCTTATATAAGTGTTATAATGAAGACAACACATGATGTAAGTGTCTATATTAGCTATATTAGCCTACTATTAAAATGACTTTAAACGTCTTATATAAGTGTTATAATGAAGGCAACACATGATGTAAGTGTCTATATTAGTTATATTAGCCTACTATCAAAATGACTTTAAAAGTCTTATATAAGTGTTATAATGAAGGCAACACATGATGCAAGTGTCCATGTTAGCATGTATTGTAAGCAGTCCAGCAAATCAATAAAATCAACGAAGCTCACCTTTTGTGCATTGACGCACAGCATACAACGTTTGGTGGACGAAACGAGAAAGAGGAGGAGTGGCATTAAAACACGTCTCTCTGTGGCAGTGTCGGAGAAAGTTCTACATGTAAACAAACTACGGCGAGTTCAAGGATCGCTGAAATTAGTAGGACAAAACGGCGCTCGCCAAATACTCTCATCAGTGAAGCATGCTTAACAAACATATTAAAACCAAAATTTTTTTTTTTCTTCATCTTTTTCCATTTTCACACATAATGAAAGAGGTCCAGGGAGCCACCAGGGTGGCGCTAAAGAGCCCCCCGACCTAATCCCTGAAGAATATCATTGTAATCAGAATTATAGCTCCCATGTCTGCATATTATCTGTATACATATTGCAATACTTTTTCATAACATGGCCACTACTGCCTAGTTTCTGTTGTTATGTTCTTATTTTACTGTTATATTTTTATTCTTATTGTAGTTTTTTTCTATTTTGTTTCCATTTATACCCCCATTATTTACTTTTCACTTTTTATTTTTATTTATTTTTTTAAATTCGATCTCAATTCTGTACACTGCTGCTGGAATTTTGAGGTGGCGACTTGTCCAGGGTGTACCCCGCCTTCCGCCCGATTGTAGCTGAGATAGGCTCCAGCGACCCCCCACGACCCCAAAAGGGACAATCGGCCGAAAAATGCTTTAAAATGTAATATCGGAAATGATCGGTATCGTTTTTTTATTATCTGTATCGTTTTTTTTTTTTGTTTTTTAAAAAAAAATTAAATCAACATAAAAAACACAAAATACACTTACAATTAGTGCACCAACCCAAAAAACCTCCCTCCCCACTCATTCACACAAAAGGGTTGTTTCTTTCTTTTATTAATATTCTGGTAGGTTCCTACATTATATATCAATATATATCAATACAGTCTGCAAGGGATACAGTCCGTAAGCACACATGATTGTGCGTGCTGCTGGTCCACTAATAGTACTAAC
>NC_084736.1:9073598-9088598 GCF_033978785.1 Entelurus aequoreus | reverse complement strand
AATAATATTGAGCAAAATTTAATTGAAATATTGTCGATGTGGCCCTCCAGCAGTGCTCGGGTTGCTCATGCGGCCCCCGGTAAAAATTAATTGCCCACCCCTGCCATAGAGTGACTAGAACGCCTCCGTGTTGCTTGACGCATTCTTCTGGGGTCTGGCGAATCATATTGATGATGGTTTCCCTGGAGAACCCTAATGACCTTGACGACTTAATCACCCTGGCCATTCGTATTGAGTAGAGGCTCTTCGACCTGGAGGAGGACAAGGCACCGCAGCGTGCAATCGCCACGCCCACCGGCCAAGGTGTCCCTGGGAACCGCTCGTTTCGGGTCACCCCACCATCTCACAGCGAATCCTCAGTTGGTGAGAGAGGAGCCGATGCGGTTGGGAGGGAGCCGCCTCACCCCTGCCGAGAGGAGAAAACGTCTTCGCCTGGGTTTATGCATCTATTGCGGGGAGGAAGGTCATCTTGTCACCAGACCGAGCTCACACTCAAGCTGCTCGTCAATCACGTCAGGGATCGACATTAAAAGCACCTGTATCAGTGAACATGCCAGCTAAAAAGATGATCGACTGAATGCAACTGCCAGGTACGCTCTCATGGTCTAATAAGAACATTGATATCGAGGTACTATCGATTGTTTTTTAGATGAAACTTTTGCACCATCCTCACCTATGGTCATGAGCTTTGGGTTATGACCCGAATGGAAAAGATCACGGGTACAAGCGTCCGAAATGAGTTTCCTCCGTCGGGTGGCGGGGCTCTCCCTTAGAGATAAGGTGCGAAGCTCTGTCATCCGGGAGGAGCTCAAAGTAAAGCCGCTGCTCCTCCACATGGAGAGGAGCCACGTGAGGTGGTTCGGGCATCATCTCCGGTAGGAGGCCACGCGGAAGACCCAGGAAACGTTGGGAAGACTATGTCTCCTGGCTGGCCTGGGAACGCCACGGGATCCTCTGGGAGGAGCTCAACGAAGTGGCTGGGGAGAGGAAAGTCTGGGCTTCCCTGCTTAGGCTGCTACCTTCGCGACCTGACCTCGGGTAAGTGGAAGAAGATGAATGGATGGACTTTTGCATTACATCATGCCATTCCTCTGTTGAAACTACCTCAATCCAAGGTTGCTTGTTTGCTTGACGGCCGTCTACTGGCCAATATTACATATCAGACTGATCTTGTTTTGCTCCAGTTATCCGGTAATCATTATGATTCCATAACGTTTTTTATTATTCCTTCCCGAAAATCAGCAATTTTCATTTTGAGTGGATGAAATGCGCTCTTGTTAATTGCAGTGTCTTTTGTGGTGGAGAAGGGGCAGATTCGTGCAGAGATCAAAGCGGTCCTAGGAGGGCCTGTACCTACATGCAGAAAACATCTCCAGCTGTTCTTAGGCTTCGCTAATTTCCATTGCCGATTCATCAGGTCCTTTAACCGAGTCGCCGCGCCCTTAATGGGACTCACTTCAACTAAGGTTCAATTTTCGTGGTCTGATGACGCCAACACGGCTTTTGAAAGACTCAAACAGTTGTCTATTAATGCGCCTGTTCTTGTGCATGCGGACCACTCCTCTCCCTTTTTTGTCGAGTTCGATGCCTCCGACAGCACACCCGCGCCTTCTTCTACCGCCGCTTGACCCCCGCTGAGCGGAATTACGATATTGGTAACAAGAAGTGGTTGGCCGTTGTGCTGGCCCTGCAGGAGTGGAGGCACTGGCTGGAGGGCTCTGAACATCCGTTTGTAGTGTACACTGAGCATAAGAACTTGGCTTACCTTCGTGCAGCTCAAAGACTTAACCCCAGACAAGCTTGATGGGCCCCTTTCCTCACCAGATTTTATTTTCATTGCGACTTTTCGCCCTGGCTCCCAGAATTGCAAGCCCGACGCGCTCTCCAGGATCTACTCACCCCCCTCTTTGGAGGCCTCTCAGGACACTATCATCCTCAAGTCCAAGACCCTTGGTGTTCTTCAGTGGGAGGTGGAGAAAAGAGTTACTAACGCTCTCAAGAACTCTTCACCTTCTGAGGGTTGCCCAGTGGGGTGGCTGTATGTAGTTCCAGAAATCCGCTCCGACGTCCTTACTCGGGCATACTGTTCATAGCTTGCTTGTCATTCAGGGATTGCTCGCAGCATTTTCCTGTTGACACAGAGGTTCTGGTGGCCCTCCTTGCGAGCAGACGTCAGGGAGTTTGTGTCCGCGTTCACGTTTTTTGCGCGCAATAAGTCCTCCCCTCAAGCTCCCGTTGGACTCCTGCGCCCGCTTCCCATTCCTTCCCGCCCGTAGTCCCATGTAGCATAGGATTTCGTCACAAGCCTCCCGCCTTTTAGTGGTAATTCTTACTTTCGTGGACCGTTTTTCTAAGATGGCTCACTTTGTCACCCTCCCCACACTACATTCCGCACTAGATACTGCTGAGCTGCTTGTGAGTCATGTGTTCAGGCTGCATGGCATTCCCCTGGATATTGTGTCAGATAGGTGCCCGCCGTTTTCTTCTACGGTTTGGAAGACATTTTGCCGGTCTCTGGGGGCCACACCGAGCTTGTCCTCTGGCTAACATCCGCAGACCAACGGACAGACGGAACAGTCCAACCAAACCAAGACCATTCGATGCGTCTGCCACCAGCAGCCTTCCTCGTGGTCGTCTAATCTGGCATGGATTGAATATGATCATCACTCTCTGGTTTGCGCTGCTTCCAGGTACAAACCTCCAGCCTTTTCTTCGGGTCAGCTGTTTCCTCTGTGAACGCCCACCTTATCGTGCCCGCCTAGCCTGGCGCAACACCCAGGCGGCACTGTCTTGTACATCTCAGCGAAATGCCGATTGCCAACGGCACCAAACTATAAACCTGATCAGAAGGTATGGCTATCTTCTCGAGACTTGCCACTCTACAATTAATCAAAAAAGATGCAACCCAGGTTTCTTGGACCATACACTGGCCAGCTCCAACCCCACGTTCCATGTCTCTCTCTCGAAACTAGTTGCCTCCAGCACCCTGAGTCCTACTGAAGTGCCTCTTCCTCCTCCGAGGCTGCTCGACGACCACCCAGCATTTACTGTCAAGGCCATTCTTGACGTGGGGAGAAGGGGTGGGGGTTTTCAGTATCCGGTCGACTGGGAGGGGTACGCCCTGGAGCACAGGTCTTGGATCTCCCGCACACTCATTCTTGACCCCTCCCTGTTGTGTTAGTTTTATAACCATTTTCCGGGAAACCCAGGTCGTCCGCCAGGAGGCGTCCGTTATGAGGGTGGGTCCTTGTCCCCTGTTTGCATTACGTCTGCCTTTACCTCTTTTTCACTTTCTCTCTCTTCTGTTGATTACAGACTAGGTTGCAGCTGGAGGCGAGAAAGTTGGGCACACCTGATTCATGTTGTCTTGTTGCTATTCAAGCCGAGGGGAACCGGGAACTCGTTGCCGGTTCTTTCACTTTGTCACACCTCCCTGTAAAAACCTGCCAGTACTCCACGGTTTCCAGTGTTCACCTTTGTTACTTTTGGCAACTTTATATTTGCCCAGTTGTCTCCAGCCATCCAGCTGACTATTTGTGTTGTAGATTCAGTCAAATAAATATCTTTTTGTTTCACCTGCTGTTCCGCCTCTGCCTCCGGGGTCCAGACCAAACTGAGACGTTACATAAGGGGCTGATTAAAATACATTCAATTGATGCGTTTTAGTGTCTGCTGGTGTGCTTTTATGACGTTCATTATTTGATATAAAAGATATTAACATATTCCCCACGTGAATAAACATTTTTGCAATATGCATTTTCTTGCATAGTCTTCTTTACATTCCTAGTTAGGGCTGCAGCCTCTCCCATGAGCGCACTTTCAGCGCTAAAAGAAAAAAAGGAAAGTGGTTTCCATCGTAGAAGCATTGCAGGGCTGCTTCTAAAAATGCCCATAAAGAGTGGTACATGTCAGCCCCATGTTTGAAAACATGGCAAAACGTGACAGGGTGGAGCATGATAACATGAATGTGCAGTAAATAAATGTCTCCCGTACACGTAAAAAACTAAAATAATGCGGTCTGTACCACTTTCAATTGTACATGCAGTCTTAGTAGATCACACTTAACACGTCCACTAACATCACATGACACTTTTTAGTTTGCACATGCAGTTTAACACGTGGTATTTTGATCTTAGATCAGGGGGTGGTAGTTTTACTATAACAAGAAACTACAGTTTCTAGGACATGGTTTTTCAACCACACAGTAGTGTGCCGTGAGATATTGTCTGGTGTGCCGTGGGAAATCATGGAACTTCACCTAATTTATCCCAAAAATATTTTTTGCAAATCAATAATTAGAATCTGCCAATAATGTGCCGTGGCTTAGTGTCTGTGCTGTGTAAAACTCGGCAGGGTAACCACTAGGGATGATGTTCGAAACCGGTTCTCCCGGTTGTTCGATAAGAAAAGAACCGTTCGATAAGAAAAGAACCGATTCCATGGACTCGAATCCCTTTTTGAGAACCGGGTCCCGTTATCGAGGCCACTATGATAAAGAAAAATAATTGGTTCTTTATTCGAATCCCTGGGAACGAATCCCGTCCGACAGGAAATGCCCTGTGGGACATCACAGGAAATGAAGTAGCTCAGTCTAATGACTGAGCTACATAATTTCCTGTGATGTCACACAAGCAGCAAAAATAATGGACCGGAAAAATCCCACTTAATATACCTTGGGTAACAACAGTCAATATTTTATTTTTTTATTTTTTTAGGGGGGTAACAGTCAATATTTATTTATTTATTTTATTTTACTTTTTTCTTATAAAATAAAAGTGAGCTTTTGTTGAACCAAATATTGTGTTTTTTTCCATATACAACAACCTATCTGGATTCGATAAGAGAATCGATAAGGAATCGGTTCGATAAGAGGATTCGATAATGGGCTCGAACTCGATAATTTCTTATCAAACATCATCCCTAGTAACCACATAATACTCCATGTCAGTAGGTGGCAGCATTGCTTTGTAAAAGTCGGATTGTGTCGGGTGAGACGAGGATGGTTTGTTGTGATCCTGATATGCAGACCACAGTGGGAGGCAGGGTGCAGGTAAAAAAAGTATGTAATGCTTAAACCCAAATAGAACGAAAAGGGAAAGGAAAAGGCTATGCAAAATGAAAGTCAAATTGAACTGGCTACAAAGTAAACAGAGACAGAATGCTGGACGACAGCAAAAACTTACGGCATCCACAAAGTACATCCGTACGTGACATGACAATCAACAATGTCCACACAAAGAAGGATAGCAACAACGTACATAGCCTTGCTTGCTAACACAAAGCAGGTGCGCGGAATAGCGCTCAAAGGAAGACATGAAGCCACTACTGGCAATGCAGGAAGGGCCACCAAAATAAGCAAGACAAGAACTAAAGCACTACACACAGGAAGACACCAACACACTCAAAATAAGACACGACGACTTGGTGGAGTTCATTTTTTTTAAAGTTTTCTGCTGGTGGTGTGCCTCTGGATTTTTTTTATGACAAAAATGTGCCTTGCCTCAAAAAAGGTTGAAAAACACTGTTGTAGGATAAAGTTGTGCTTTTGCAAAAAGTTGTCATTTTACAAAAATAAAGAACATTTTTAATATTTTTATAATAAATTCCAGCATCATTCTAAAACAATTCAATCGTTATGTTGCGGGAAAAGTGTAATTGTCGTCGAAAATTGAGAAGAAAACGACTTATTTACAAAGTAAAGCTATGCTATCATAAGAAGAATGCTGTAATTTTACAATTAGAATTTTACGAGAACATTTTTATCATTTCCGGAAATAAAAATATAATATTTCGAGAAATTATTTCAACATGAGGAAAATAATGCAGTCCCTCCAGGAATTTGCAAAAATTAAAAAAATAATCTAATAATGTGCGGCCTCGCAACTTATGTTTATTTATTGTGAGGACAAAGCAGGAACAGAAACATGCAAATTTATGTAAACCAGGGGTGTCAAACGTACGGCCCGGGGGCCGGATCAGGCCCGTAAACAGGTTTTAGCCGGCCCGCGGGATGAGTTTGCTAATTATAAAAATGTACCTGAGATTTATGAATGAAAGAAACAGCTGTTTTAAATGTGTCCACTGGATGTCGCAATAGCAATTCTTTGTATCGTTGTAGATGATGCTATATATGTACAAAATAAACCACATAAGGTTAGTGCACCAGTCGAGGAAAATGATCAAACTACATAAATAACATACTGTAATTTGATATTGATATAAGTTTTTTATCTTGATAGATTGAAAATGAACACCAATGACTGATGAACATTACCATATAATTTATTCAGAAAATATAAGTAACAACAAATAAAGATAGAAGTCTATTAACTGCAACATGTAAGTGTAAAAAAAAAACAACAACATGATTTCTACAATTTCAGAATGTACTTGTTCTGTTTTTAAACAAAGAAAACAATCTGAAGTTTGTCTATATTTTTAAGTTATCCTGCCGTGATTTTACCAGTCCGGCCCACTTGGGAGTAGATTTTTCTCCGTGTGGCCCCCGATCTAAAATGAGTTTGACACCCCTGATGTAAACTCTTAAAGGCCTACTGAAAGCCACTACTAGCGACCACGCAGTCTGATAGTTTATATATCAATGATGACATCTTAACATTGCAACACATGCCAATACGGCCGGGTTAACTTATAAAGTGCAATTTTAAATTTCCCGGGGAACTTCTGGTTCAAAACGCCTTTGGAGGATGACGTATGCGCGTGACGTCGCGAGGTCCGCGGAAGTGTTTGGACCCTTTTGGACACAATACACAGAGCTCTGTTTTCTTCGACCAAATTCCACAGTATTCTGGACATCTGTGTTGGTGAATCTTTTGCAATTTGTTTAATGAACAATGGAGGCTGCAAAGAAGAACGTTGTAGGTGGGATCGGTGTATTAGCGGCTGGCTGTAGCAACACAACAAGGAGGACTTTGTTGGATAGAAGGCGCTAGCGGCGAACTCACCTTGACTTCCTACGTCTCCGGGCCGCCGGCCGCATCGTCGATCGCTGGAACGCAGGTGAGCACGGGTGTTGATGAGCGGAGGAGGGCTGGCTGGCGTAGGTGGAGCGCTAATGTTTTTATCATAGCTCTGACGAGGTCCCGTTGTTAAGTTAGCGTCGTTAGCAACAGCATTGCTAGGCTTCGACAGGCGTCGAATACACATTAACCGTGTATTTACATGTCCAGTGTTTGGTTCGGGGTCTCCTGATAGTAGTATTGTTGATCTTCTCTCTATCCTTCCAGTCAGGGACTTATTTATTTTGTTTCTATCTGCATTTGAGACGGATGCTATCACGTTAGCTCATGCTAAGAGCTTCGTCCATGTATTGTCGTGGAGATAAAAGTCACTGTTAATGTCCATTTCGCCTTCTCGACTCTCATTTTCAAGAGGATATAGTATCCGAGGTGGTTTAAAATACAAATCCGTGATCCACAATAGAAAAAGGAGAGAGTGTGGATTCCAATGAGCCAGCTTGTACCTAAGTTACGGTCAGAGCGAAAAAAGATATTTCTTGAACTGCATTCTAGTCCGTCACTCTAACGTTTCCTCATCCACGAATCTTTCATCCTCGCTCAAATTAATGGGGTAATCGTCACTTTCTCGCTCCTAATATGTCTCGCTCCATTGTAAACAACGGGGAATTGTGAGCAGCACTACCGCTTGTGACGTCACGCTACTTCCGGTAGGGGCAAGGTTTTTTTTTTTATCAGCGAGCAAAAGTTGCGAACTTTATCGTCGATTTTCTCTACTAAATCCTTTCAGCAAAAATATGGCAATATCGCGAAATGATCAAGTATGACACATAGAATGGATCTGCTATTCCCGTTTAAATTAAAAAAAATCATTTCAGTAGGCCTTTAAAATACAAATCCGTGATCCACAATAGAAAAAGGAGAGAATGTGGAATCCAATGAGCCTTTGTACCTAAGTTACGGTCAGAGCGGAAAAAGATATCTCTTGAACTGCATTCTAGTCTGTCACTCTAACGTTCCTCATCCACAAATCTTTCATCCTCGCTCAAATTAATGGGGTAATCGTCACTTTCTCGCTCCTAATATCTCTCGCTCCATTGTAAACAACGGGGAATCGTGAGCAGCACTACCGCTTGTGACGTCACGCTACTTCCGGTAGGGGCAAGGTTTTTTTTTTTATCAGCGAGCAAAAGTTGCGAACTTTATCGTCGATTTTCTCTACTAAATCATTTCAGCAAAAATATGGCAATATCGCGAAATGATCAAGTATGACACATAGAATGGATCTGCTATTCCCGTTTAAATAAAAAAAAATCATTTCAGTAGGCCTTTAAAATACAAATCCGTGATCCACAATAGAAAAAGGAGAGAATGTGGAATCCAATGAGCCTTTGTACCTAAGTTACGGTCAGAGCGGAAAAAGATATCTCTTGAACTGCATTCTAGTCTGTCACTCTAACGTTCCTCATCCACGAATCTTTCATCCTCGCTCAAATTAATGGGGTAATCGTCACTTTCTCGCTCCTAATATCTCTCGCTGCATTGTAAACAACGGGGAATTGTGAGCAGCACTAAGGACTGCCCAAGGACCGTTGTGTCCTTGGGCAGGACACTTCACCCATGCCCCCGGTGCCGCTCACACCGGTGAATGAATGATAGGTGGTGGTCGGAGGGGCCGTAGGCGCAAATTGGCAGCCACGCTTCCGTCAGTCTACCCCAGGGCAGCTGTGGCTACGAAAGTAGCTTACCACCACCAGGTGTGAATGAATGATGGGTTTTTTAACATGTAAAGTGACTTTGGGTACTTAGAAAAGCGCTATATAAATCCCAGGTATTATTATTATTATTATTGGGACGTCCGGTAGGGGCAAGGTTTTTTTTTATCAGCGAGCAAAAGTTGCGAACTTTATCGTCGATTTTCTCTACTAAATCCTTTCAGCAAAAATATGGCAATATCGCGAAATGATCAAGTATGACACATAGAATGGATCTGCTATTCCCGTTTAAATAAAAAAAATTCATTTCAGTAGGCCTTTAATATTCTTATACGTTTGTAATTAATTACAACAGTACGGTAATAAACTTTTACTGACGTCTAGTATCTAATTTTATGCATGTGCGGTATAAAACGAGTAAAACATAAAAGGGACACTTAAAAATTTGATTGACAAAAAAAACCCCCAAAGAAATCTCGGAGGGACTGAATAATAATCATTTTACAAGGACCGTTGAGGATTTTTTTTTTTTTTTTTAAGTCACACTTTATTCTCAGCGTGGCCCTCCTTTGTATTCAGAAGCTTGTGTGCAATAAAGAAAAGAAAAAAAACTCCACTTAAATCCATGGCAGAAAAGTTGCAACTGGCAAAGTTTTGCTGCTAAAATATTGCTGAGTCAGGAAGAGAGGAGTGGGCAATGAACATTATGCACAATAAAAGAAGAAATGCTTTTGCATATATTATGAAGTCACCATTTTTTTTTTTGCTGGAATATACTGGAATATGATTTTATTGGATGCTGCAGACTTTTTTTTTTTTGCGCAGTAAAATCTCCCTCACACCGGATGCTACCGCATCGCGGGGGAACTTTTAGAGTCCTCCGAAGATGTAGCAAAAAAACCATCTTTCAGCACATGTAAACATTATTTGCAATAAGCGGGATAAAAGAGCGCTTTGCCTGAGTAATGGCCGCCGTGACGCAGGTTCTCTCCCACTTTAATTGATTTGCCGCCGCCTACAGGAGTAGTTGGACGTGTAATTTCCGTCTCTCCAAAGTGCGAAAGCTCTCGGAATGATGCGGATGGAAATAATTGTAACTTTTCGCGCCCACTGGATTTTTTTCCTTGACGTTGCAGCGCGGCGACGGTGCGGTGGCGGGGGACGACGCGAAGGCGCTATTTCTAAAACGTCCTAATGAACTCTCGTGCACTCCCGGTGATGAACTGTTGCGTAAGCTGAAGTGCTGCCAAAAGGGTTATCAATGCGGTTGGGTCGTACTTGAGCCATTACCCGCGCCCCGTTCTCGGGCTCTTTTCCAAAAAGGGCCATTTAAGGGAATGACTGGAGGCACATGGAGGTGTCAAAGGTGGTGGTTCTATCAGTGAAAGACATTGTGCTGCTGATAAAGAAAAGGCCAACTGTTCACTTTTCACATATGTTACATCGATTAGAGCGGGGGGTCAGCAACCCGCGGCTCTAGAGCCTCTTTAGCGCCGCCCTAGTGGCTCCCTAGACCACTTATATATATATACTGTGGAGAATGTATATATGTTTAAGAGTTCTTTCCCTCATACTTGCCAACCTTGAGACCTCCAATATCGGGAGGTGGGGGGTAGGGGGTGGGGGTTGGGGGGCTTGGTCGGGGGTGGGGGGTGGTTGGGGGCGGGGGGCGTGGTTATTTACAGCTAGAATTCACCAACTCGAGTATTTCACATATATATATATATATATATATATATATATATATATATATATATATATATATATATATATATATATATATATATATATATATATATATATATATATGTATATATATATATATGTATGAAATACTTGACTTTCAGTGAATTCTAGCTATGTATGTATATATATATATATATATATATATATATATATATATATATATATATATATATATATATATATATATATATATATATATATATATATATATATATATATATATATATATATATATATATATATATATATACACTACCGTTCAAAAGTTTGGGGTCACCCAAACAATTTTGTGGAATAGCCTTCATTTCTAAGAACAACAATAGACTGTCGAGTTTCAGATGAAAGTTCTCTTTTTCTGGCCATTTTGAGCGTTTAATTGACCCCACAAATGTGATGCTCCAGAAACTTAATCTGCTCAAAGGAAGGTCAGTCTTGTAGCTTCTGTAACGAGCTAAACTGTTTTCAGATGTGTGAACATGATTGCACAAGGGTTTTCTAATCATCAATTAGCCTTCTGAGCCAATGAGCAAACACATTGTACCATTAGAACACTGGAGTGATAGTTGCTGGAAACGGGCCTCTATACACCTATGTAGATATTGCACCAAAAACCAGACATTTGCAGCTAGAATAGTCATTTACCACATTAGCAATGTATAGAGTGTATTTCTTTAAAGTTAAGACTAGTTTAAAGTTATCTTCATTGAAAAGTACAGTGCTTTTCCTTCAAAAATAAGGACATTTCAATGTGACCCCAAACTTTTGAACGGTAGTGTATATATTTATTTTATTTACATAAAAGAAATACTTGAATTTCAGTGTTCCGGTGGCTATCCATTAGATGGCAGTATTGTCCTGTTTAACTTCTCCGTTCATGATGAGTATATCATTTCGGCCACCGTGTTCAATGGAGAAGTCTGTTCTACATATTTACAGGCAACATACACCTTCCCCTTCGAACTGTCCTGGATGAACTGAAATTCTTGTCTCCATTCGTTTTGGAACTTGCAAGCGTATTTCTTCATCTTGCTCGTCGACGGCGTCGCGTCATTTCCTCGTTCTTCTGCTTCGTCTCCTTGCTGTGTGCGCAGTTGTCCATTCTACTCTCTTAAAAGCCCTAGATGTTATGACGTCATTGGGCAGGCAAGCTGTTTATATTGTGGGAAAGCGGACGTGTCCCCACTCAGTCTCAGGTCCGCATTGAGCTGGAGGGGGCGTGGCCTCCAGCTCCGGCTGAATACCGGGAGTTTGTCGGGAGAAAATCTCTGCCGGGAGGTTGTCGGGAGAGGCGCTGAATACCGGGATTCTCCCGCTAAAAACGGGAGGGTTGGCAAGTATGCTTTCCCTATTCATAGCCATGTTTGGAGCATCTAGTACTTTTCCTTTGTGTATTCTACTAGTTTCTCTTGTTTTCAGAGGTCTGTTTTCTTTCTTTCTTTCTTTCTTTCTTTTCGTTTATTTCGAAACATGAACACACTTACAGTATAATACATCACAATTTCATATCATTTCACTTTTCATCATGTCCGAAAAGGAGTAGGAAGAAGCAAAGCTTTTTTATTTCCACCCCTTTCCCACTTCAGAGCGTTTACAAATATATAGAATCATTTACTGACCTTTTTATATAATAAAATAACATCTGTGAATTAGTATACACAACAGTTTTGTAATTGATTCAGTCATTATTAACATACTGAGATGAAGAATGTCTTACTTTCAATAAGGTTGAAAGTATTTCTCATAATTCTTCTTCTTTGTACTTTGTAAGCACTATTATTTTGAACAACCTCTTAAACTGGATCATATCAGCACAATGTTTAACTTCATTACTTAATCCATTCCATCATTTAATTCCACATACTGATATGCTAAAGGTTGTAAGTGTTGTACATGCAAATAAATGTTTTAAATTATTTTTTCCTCTAAGGTTATATTTCTCCTCTTTAGTTGAGAAAAATTGTTGTTCATTTTTGGGTAGCAGGTTACAGTTTGCTTTGTACATCATTTTAGCTGTTTGCAGTTTTACCAAATCACAGAACTTTAATATTTTTGACTCAATAAATAAAGGTTTTGTATGTTCTCTATATCCAAAATTATGTATTATTCTAACTGATCTTTTTTGTAACACGGTTAACGAATGTAGTGCACATTTGTAGTTATTTCCCCATATTAGTGTCTTAAACCATCGGAATGTGACCACAACCCCCAATTCTTCCTTATCAGTGTTGCGAGAGGGAGAGATGGGGGTTTTCTTAGTGTGCAAGGAGTGAGCTCTTCCTTTTGAGTGGGAGATCTACTAGAGTAGCCGATATGAATGTATTGGTTAAGCTGATCCCCGGAAATTTCAGTAAAACTTGATAATATTCCTATTCTGTCTTGATGGTCCTTCTTACTCAGCATATATGTCATCGAAAGAACTTGGGATTGACCAGTAACTTAGATTCCCTGGGAGGAAGAGCTGGTCGACGCAACAATTCATACACACATATATATATATATATATATATGTATGTGTACATATATACACACATATACATTGTGAAGGGGGGCGTGGCGTGCGGGCCTGCCGCGGAACGGGTCGTGCCAGGACTGGCCTCGAAGACAGCGACAGGTACGTAGATGGCCCAGGTGAACCTTGTTATCTAATCACCTGTCGCCTTTATTAGCAGCAGCCGGTATGAGACACGTAGTTGGAGTTGGAGGTGCTGCAGAGCGGATGCAGGAGAGAAAGACAGTTTGCTGGAAAGCAAAAAGACTTGCACTATTTGATGAAAATAAAACAGTGTTATACCCTGAATTCCGGGCTCTTCTGGCAGTGTGTGGTGGTCCGAAGAACCCACTAGAGGGCAACCTCTACACACACACATATATATATATATATATATATATATATATATATATATATATATATATATATATATATATATATATATATACATATATATATATATACATATATATATATACATATATATATATATATATACATATATACATACATATATGTATATATATATACACATACATACATCCATTCATACATACATACATATTATATATATATATATATATATATATATATATATATATATATATATATATATATATATATATATATATATATATATATATATATATATATATATATACATATATATATATATATATATATATATATATATATATATATATATATATATATATATATATATATATATATATATATATATATATATATATATATATATATGTCTGGGGGCCGATATATCTATGTATATATATATATATATGTACATATACATACATACATACATATATATATATATATATATATATATATATATATATATATATATATATATATATATATATATATATATATATATATATATATGTCTGGGGGCCGATATATCTATGTATATATATATATATGTACATATACATACATACATACATATATATATATATATATATATATATATATATATATATATATATATATATATATATATATATATATATATATATATATATATATATATATATATATATATATATATATATGTATATATATATATATATATATATATATATATATATATATATATATATATATGTATATATACATATATACATACATATATGTATATATATATACATACATACATACATACATACATATAATATATACAGTATATATATATATATATATATATATATATATATATATATATGTATATATATATATATATATATATATATATATATATATATATATATATATATATATATATATATATATATATATATATATATATATATATATATATGTCTGGGGGACGATATATCTATGTATATATATATGTATATATATATATATATATATATATATACAGTGGGGCAAAAAAGTATTTAGTCAGCCACCCATTGACAATCAATGGATGGCTGACTAAATACTTTTTTGCCCCACTGTATATATATATATATATATATATATATATATATATATATATATATATATATATATATATATATATATATATATACACATTTTCTTCTCTAAATTTAGCCCCCCGAGTCAAAATAATTGCCCAGGCCTGCCTTACACAAACTGAATATACACAAACTGTCTTTCCAACATCCTTCAATGTTGCACAAGTGTAAAAAGAAGCAAAGGACGTATGAGTGGGGTACCACCTACCTCCAAGTACCTTCTTCTTGTCCAGTCCAGTCAGCGCCATCAGAACAAACAGACTCCCTCCTTCTTATCCAGCACCTCCTTTTCCCCCCTATGATGAAAAGTGAGAAATAAGTAACATATGGACATACTAACTTTGTTCTTCACTGGCAAAGCAAGAAATCCTGTCCTGGAACTGATGACAAAGTAAGCATTCATATTCCAAACTTCCTTTGAAAGGGAAACCATCTGTGCAGAAACTTTAATAATAACGTAGCATTACAATGCCGTCAAATAATAGCCTTTTAAAAAGCGTCACCGCGGTTACGTGAACGCGGCTCGAACAATGGAAGAGTGGCTGAGTATGAAAGGTGAACTATTTGGG
>NC_084736.1:9037016-9072016 GCF_033978785.1 Entelurus aequoreus | reverse complement strand
AAAGTATTATTTATGGGCGTGTGTCCGTGTGTAACCTGCGAGTGAAGGTGCACATGCAGCGACAAGTGATGCACGGTTTACACCCGAGACGCTAAAAGACAAAAGTTGATGACGAATGCCGTGTTTTCAACAAGACATGGACTGAGTAACCCCTGCATGGACTGCCAAGCAACGTTCCGTCTAAGGTGCGTGCCTGCGCAATTGCGCACTGCTCAAGCGTCCGCTGTGCGCAGCAAATATATGCCGCGCACCAAATCAAATCCCATTTGAATTCTAAACAAAATAAACATATTTATTCTATGTAATTTTGCAATGCAACTTTGAGTGACAGTGACAACAAGCGGCCCTAACGGTGTTCGTCAACACCGTTCAATTGAACACCGTTCAATTATTGTAACGTCTATCGAGATGCTTCGAGGACAGGAATTATATCGATCACTTTATTGAGCAAAACTGTTTATATTCGGACATAACCACAGCAAAAACATGAGTAAAACAATTCTATCTCGAAAAACTAGTAATTTTCTGCCGTACAAACCAGGCCAAAACCAACTTGTCATCTGTCACCAACACGCATACCACTAAACCACTGGTGCGTTTATGGCCACACAAAAAGTCGGACAACTCAAACACCACACAAAGTTACACTATGACTCCTCAGTCATACGTGTGCTTATTTTACTGTCATTTATTATTAATGTTAATTTATTTATATTAGTCATGGAATGCTGTTACACACACTATGTTGAAGTATTACTATAATTATTAATTATTATTATTATTATTATTATTATTATTATTATTATTATTATTATTTATCTTACGGTATATATCAAAAATAATTTTGAGCAAAATTTAATTGAAATATTGTCGATGTGGCCCTCCAGCAGTGCTCGGGTTGCTCATGCGGCCCCCGGTAAAAATTAATTGCCCACCCCTGCTGTGTTGCTTGACGCATTCTTCTGGGGTCTGGCGAATCATATTGATGACGGTTTCCCTGGAGAACCCTAATGACCTTGACGACTTAATCACCCTGGCCATTCGTATTGAGAAGAGGCTCTTCGACCTGGAGGAGGACAAGGCACCGCAGCGTGCAATCGCCACGCCCACCGGCCAAGGTGTCCCTGGGAACCGCTCGTTTCGGGTCACCCCACCATCTCACAGCGAATCCTCAGTTGGTGAGAGAGGAGCCGATGCGGTTGGGAGGGAGCCGCCTCACCCCTGCCGAGAGGAGAAAACGTCTTCGCCTGGGTTTATGCATCTATTGCGGGGAGGAAGGTCATCTTGTCACCAGACCGAGCTCACACTCAAGCTGCTCGTCAATCACGTCCGGGATCGACATTAAAAGCACCTGTATCAGTGAACATGCCAGCTAAAAAGATGATCGACTGAATGCAACTGCCAGGTACGCTCTCATGGTCTAATAAGAACATTGATATCGAGGTACTATCGATTGTTTTTTAGATGAAACTTTTGCACCATCCTCACCTATGGTCATGAGCTATGGGTTTATGACCCGAATGGACAAGATCACGGGTACAAGCGTCCGAAATGAGTTTCCTCCGTCGGGGTGGCGGGGCTCTCCCTTAGAGATAGGGTGCGAAGCTCTGTCATCCGGGAGGAGCCCAAAGTAAAGCCGCTGCTCCTCCACATGGAGAGGAGCCAGGCGAGGTGGTTCGGGCATCATCTCCGGTAGAAGGCCACGCGGAAGACCCAGGAAACGTTGGGAAGACTATGTCTCCTGGCTGGCCTGGGAACGCCTCGGGATCCTCTGGGAGGAGCTCAACGAAGTGGCTGGGGAGAGGAAAGTCTGGGCTTCCCTGCTTAGGCTGCTACCTTCGCGACCTGACCTCGGGTAAGTGGAAGAAGATGAATGGATGGACTTTTGCATTACATCATGCCATTCCTCTGTTGAAACTACCCCAATCCAAGGTTGCTTGTTTGCTTGACGGCCGTCTACTGGCCAATATTACATATCAGACTGATCTTGTTTTGCTCCAGTTATCCGGTAATCATTATGATTCCATAACGTTTTTTTTATTATTCCTTCCCGTGCTGCTCCGGTGTTAGGGCTAACCTGGCTTAATCAGCAATTTTCATTTTGAGTGGATGAAATGCGCTCTTGTTAATTGCAGTGTCTTTTGTGGTGGAGAAGGGGCAGATTCGTGCACAGATCAAAGCAGTCCTAGAAGGGCCTGTACCTACATCCAGAAAACATCTCCAGCTGTTCTTAGGCTTCGCTAATTTCCATTGCCGATTCATCAGGACCTTTAACCGAGTCGCCGCGCCCTTAATGGGACTCACTTCAACTAAGGTTCAATTTTCGTGGTCTGATGACGCCAACACGGCTTTTGAAAGACTCAAACAGTTGTCTATTAATGCGCCTGTTCTTGTGCATGCGGACCACTCCTCTCCCTTTTTTGTCGAGTTCGATGCCTCCGACAGCACACCCGCGCCTTCTTCTACCGCCGCTTGACCCCCGCTGAGCGGAATTACGATATTGGTAACAAGAAGTGGTTGGCCGTTGTGCTGGCCCTGCAGGAGTGGAGGCACTGGCTGGAGGGCTCTGAACATCCGTTTGTAGTGTACACTGAGCATAAGAACTTGGCTTACCTTCGTGCAGCTCAAAGACTTAACCCCAGACAAGCTTGATGGGCCCCTTTCCTCACCAGATTTTATTTTCATTGCGACTTTTCGCCCTGGCTCCCAGAATTGCAAGCCCGACGCGCTCTCCAGGATCTACTCACCCCCCTCTTTGGAGGCCTCTCAGGACACTATCATCCTCAAGTCCAAGACCCTTGGTGTTCTTCAGTGGGAGGTGGAGAAAAGAGTTACTAACGCTCTCAAGAACTCTTCACCTTCTGAGGGTTGCCCAGTGGGGTGGCTGTATGTAGTTCCAGAAATCCGCTCCGACGTCCTTACTCGGGAATACTGTTCATAGCTTGCTTGTCATTCAGGGATTGCTCGCAGCATTTTCCTGTTGACACAGAGGTTCTGGTGGCCCTCCTTGCGAGCAGACGTCAGGGAGTTTGTGTCCGCGTTCACGTTTTTTGCGCGCAATAAGTCCTCCCCTCAAGCTCCCGTTGGACTCCTGCGCCCGCTTCCCATTCCTTCCCGCCCGTAGTCCCATGTAGCATAGGATTTTGTCACAAGCCTCCCGCCTTTTAGTGGTAATTCTTACTTTCGTGGACCGTTTTTCTAAGATGGCTCACTTTGTCGCCCTCCCCACATTACATTACGCACTAGATACTGCTGAGCTGCTTGTGAGTCATGTGTTCAGGCTGCATGGCATTCCCCTGGATATTGTGTCAGATAGGTGCCCGCCGTTTTCTTCTGCGGTTTGGATGACATTTTGCCGGTCTCTGGGGGCCACACCGAGCTTGTCCTCTGGCTAACATCCGCAGACCAAAGGACAGACGGAACAGTCCAGCCAATCCAAGACCATTCGATGCGTCTGCCACCAGCAGCCTTCCTCGTGGTCGTCTAATCTGGCATGGATTGAATATGCTCATAACTCTCTGGTTTGCGCTGCTTCCAGGTACAAACCTCCAGCCTTTTCTTCGGGTCAGCTGTTTCCTCTGTGAAAGCCCACCTTATCGTGCCCGCCTAGCCTGGCGCAACACCCAGGCGGCACTGTCTTGTACATCTCAGCGAAATGCCGATTGCCAACGGCACCAAACTATAAACCTGATCAGAAGGTATGGCTATCTTCTCGAGACTTGCCACTCTACAATGAATCAAAAAAGATGCAACCCAAGTTTCTTGGACCATACACTGGCCAGCTCCAACCCCTCGTTCCATGTCTCTCTCTCGAAACTAGTTGCCTCCAGCACCCCGAGTCCTACTGAAGTGCCTCTTCTTCCTCCGAGGCTGCTCGACGACCACCCAGCATTTACTGTCAAGGCCATTCTTGACGTGGGGAGAAGGGGTAGGGGTTTTCAGTATCTGGTCGACTGGGAGGGGTACGCCCTGGAGCACAGGTCTTGGATCTCCCGCACACCCATTCTTGACCCCTCCCTGTTGTGTTAGTTTTATAACCATTTTCCGGGAAACCCAGGTCGGCCGCCAGGAGGCGTCCGTTATGAGAGTGGGTCCTTGTCCCCTGTTTGCATTACGTCTGCCTTTTCTTCTTTTTCACTTTCTCTCTCTTCTGTTGATTACAGACTAGGTTGCAGCTGGAGGCGAGAAAATTGGGCACACCTGATTCATGTTGTCTTGTTGCTATTCAAGCCGAGGGGAAAGAACCGGCAACGAGTTCCCGGTTCTTTCACTTTGTCACACCTCCCTGTAAAAACCTGCCAGTACTCCACGGTTTCCAGTGTTCACCTTTGTTACTTTTGGCAACTTTATATTTGCCCAGTTGTCTCCAGCCATCCAGCTGACTTTCTGTTGTAGATTCAGTCAAATATATATCTTTTTGTTTCACCTGCTGTTCCGTCTCTGCCTCCGGGGTCCAGACCAAACTGAGACGTTACATAAGGGGCTGATTAAAATACATTCAATTGATGCGTTTTAGTGTCTGCTGGTGTGCTTTTATGACATTCATTATTTGATATAAAAGATATTAACATATTCCCCACGTGAATAAACATTTTTGCAATATGCATTTTCTTGCATAGTCTTCTTTACATTCCTAGTTAGGGCTGCAGCCTCTCCCATGAGCGCACTTTCAGCGCTAAAAGAAAAAAAGGAAAGTGGTTTCCATTGTAGAAGCATTGCAGGGCTGCTTCTAAAAATGCCCATAAAGAGTGGTACATGTCAGCCGCGTGTTTGAAAACATGGCAAAACGTGACAGGGTGGAGCATGATAACATGAATGTGCAGTAAATAAATGTCTCCCTTGTCATGCCCCCCGTACGCGTAAAAAACTAAAATAATGCGGTCTGTACCACTTTCAATTGTACATGCAGTCTTAGTAGATCACACTTAACACGTCCACTAACATCACATGACATTTTTTAGTTTGCACATGCAGTTTAACACAAACTACAGTTTCTAGGACATGGTTTTTCAACCACTGTGCCGCGGCACAGTAGTGTGCCGTGAGATATTGTCTGGTGTGCCGTGGGAAATCATGCAACTTCACCTAATTTATCCCAAAAATATTTTTTGCAAATCAATAATTAGAATCTGCCAATAATGTGCCGTGGCTTAGTGTCTGTGCTGTGTAAAACTCGGCAGGGTAACCACTAGGGATGATGTTCGAAACAGGTTCTCCCGGTTGTTCGATAAGAAAAGAAACGTTCGATAAGAAAAGAACCGATTCCATGGACTCGAATCCCTTTTTGAGAACCGGGTCCCGTTATCGAGGCCACTATGATAAAGAAAAATAATTGGTTCTTTATTCGAATCCCTGGGAACGAATCCCGTCCGACAGGAAATGCCCTGTGGGACATCACAGGAAATGAAGTAGCTCAGTCTAATGACTGAGCTACATCATTTCCTGTGATGTCACACAAGCAGCAAAAATAATGGACCGGAAAAATCCCACTTAATATACCTTGGGTAACAACAGTCAATTTTTATTTATTTTATTTATTTAGGGGGGTAACAGTCAATATTTATTTATTTTATTTTATTTGTTTCTTATAAAATAAAAGTGAGCTTTTGTTGAACCAAATTTTGTGTTTTTTTCCATATACAACAACCTATCTGGATCCCATAAGAGAATCGATAAGGAATCGGTTCGATAAGAGGATTCGATAATGGGCTCGAACTCGATAATTTCTTATCAAACATCATCCCTAGTAACCACGTAATACTCCATGTCAGTAGGTGGCAGAATTGCTTTGTAAAAGTCGGAATGTGTCGGGTGAGACGAGGGGGTTTGTTGTGATCCTGATATGCAGACCACAGTGGGAGGCAGGGTGCAGGTAAAAAAGATATGTAATGCTTAAACCCAAAATGAACGAAAGGGAAAGGACAAGGCTATGCAAAATGAAAGTCAAATTGAACTGGCTACAAAGTAAGCAGAGACAGAATGCTGGACGACAGCAAAAACTTACGGCATCCACAAAGTACATCCGTACGTGACATGACAATCAACAATGTCCACACAAAGAAGGATAGCAACAACGTAAATAGCCTTGCTTGCTAACACAAAGCAGGTGCGCGGAATAGCGCTCAAAGGAAGACATGAAGCCACTACTGGCAATACAGGAAGGGCCACCAAAATAAGCAAGACAAGAACTAAAGCACTACACACAGGAAGACCCCAACACACTCAAAATAAGACACGACGACTTGGTGGAGTTCATTTTTTAAAAGTTTTCTGCTGGTGGTGTGCCTCTGGATTTTTTTTATGACAAACATGTGCCTTGCCTCAAAAAAGGTTGAAAAACACTGTTCTAGGATAAAGTTGTGCTTTTGCAAAAAGTTGTCATTTTACAAAAATAAAGAACATTTTTAATATTTCTATAATAAATTCCAGCATCATTCTAAAACAATTCAATCGTTATGTTGCGAGAAAAGTGTAATTGTCGTCGAAAATTTAGAAGAAAACGACTTATTTACAAAGTAAAGCTATGCTATCATAAGAAGAATGCTGTAATTTTACAATTAGAATTTTACGAGAACATTTTTATCATTTCCGGAAATAAAAATATAATATTTCGAGAAATTATTTCAACATGAGGAAAATAATGCAGTCCCTCCAGGAATTTGCAAAAATTAAAAAAATAATCTAATAATGTGCGGCCTCGCAACTTATGTTTATTTATTGTGAGGACAAAGCAGGAACAGCAACATGCAAATTTATGTAAACTCTTAAAGGCCTACTGAAAGCCACTACTAGCGACCACGCAGTCTGATAGTTTATATATCAATGATGAAATCTTAACATTGCAACACATGCCAATACGGCCGGGTTAACTTATAAAGTGACATTTTAAATTTGCTGCTAAACTTCCGGTTCGAAACGCCTCTGAGGATGACGTATGCGCGTGACGTAGCCCGGCGAACACGGGTATGCCTTCCACATTGAAGCCAATACGAAAAAGCTCTGTTTTCATTTCATAATTCCACAGTATTCTGGACATCTGTGTTCGTGAATCTGTTTCAATCATGTTCATTGCATTATGGAGAAGGAAGCTGAGCAAGCAAAGAAGAAAGTTGTCGGTGCGAAAGGGACGTATTTTTCGAACGTAGTCAGCAACAACAGTACACAGCCGGCGCTTCTTTGTTTACATTCCCGAAAGATGCAGTCAAGATGGAAGAACTCGGATAACAGAGACTCTAACCAGGAGGACTTTTGACTTGGATACACAGACGCCTGTAGAGAACTGGGACAACACAGACTCTTACCAGGATTACTTTGATTTGGATGACAAAGACGCAGACGTGCTACTGTGAGTATGCAGCTTTGGCTTCTAAACATTTGATCGCTTGACCGTATGTGCGCAACTTTTTTTTGCGTATGTACGTAACTTTTTAAAAATATATAAGCTTTATGAACCTTGGGTTAGGTGAACGGTCTTTTGGGCTGAGTGATTGTGTGTGTTGATCAGGTGTTTGAATTGTATTGGCGTGTTCTATGGAGCTAGGAGCTAGCATAGGAGCTAGGAGCTAGCATAACACGTACCGTACCGTACGTGCGCGTCACGTACGTAACTTTTTAAAAATATATAAGCTTTATGAACCTTGGGTTAGGTGAACGGTCTTTTGGGCTGAGTGATTGTGTGTGTTGATCAGGTGTTTGAATTGTATTGGCGTGTTCTATGGAGCTAGGAGCTAGCAGAGGAGCTAGGAGCTAGCATAACAAACACGCAGGTGTTATTATGCAGGATTAATTTGTGGCATATTAAATATAAGCCTGGTTGTGTTGTGGCTAATAGAGTATATATATGTCTTGTGTTTATTTACTGTTGTAGTCATTCCCAGCTGAATATCAGGTCACCCCCGGCTCTCACAGCATCTTCCCTATCTGAATAGCTTCAACTCCCCACTAGTCCTTCACTTGCACTTTACTCATCAACAAATCTTTCATCCTCGCTCAAATTAATGGGGAAATTGTCGCTTTCTCGGTCCGAATCTCTCTCACTTCATGCGGCCATCATTGTAAACAATAGGGAACTTTGCGTATATGTTCAACTGACTACGTCACGCTACTTCCGGTAGGGGCAAGCCTTTTTTTTATCAGATACCAAAAGTTGCAATCTTTATCGTCGTTGTTCTATACTAAATCCTTTCAGCAAAAATATGGCAATATCGCGAAATTATCAAGTATGACACATAGAATAGATCTGCTATCCCCGTTTAAATAAAAAAAATTCATTTCAGTAGGCCTTTAAAGGCCTACTGAAAGCCACTACTAGCGACCACGCAGTCTGATAGTTTATATATCAATGATGAAATCTTAACATTGCAACACATGCCAATACGACCGGGTTAAGTTATAAAGTGCAATTTTAAATTTCCCTGGGAACTTCTGGCTCAAAACGCCTTTGGAGGATGACATATGCGCGTGACGTCGCGAGGTCCACGGAAGTGTTTGGACCCTTTTGGACACAATACACAGAGCTCTGTTTTCTTCGACCAAATTCCACAGTATTCTGGACATCTGTGTTTGTGAATCTTTTGCAATTTGTTTAATGAACAATGGAGGCTGCAAAGAAGAACGTTGTAGGTGGGATCGGTGTATGCGGCTGGCTGTAGCAACACAACAAGGAGGACTTTGTTGGATAGAAGGCGCTAGCGGCGAACTCACCTTGACTTCCTACGTCTCCGGGCCGCCGGCCGCATCGTCGATCGCAGGAACGCAGGTGAGCACGGGTGTTGATGAGCGGAGGAGGGCTGGCTGGCGTAGGTGGGGCGCTAATGTTTTTATCATAGCTCTGACGAGGTCCCGTTGTTAAGTTAGCGTCGTTAGCAACAGCATTGCTAGGCTTCGACAGGCGTCGAATACACATTAACCGTGTATTTACATGTCCAGTGTTTGGTTCGGTGTCTCCTGATAGTAGTATTGTTGATCTTCTGTCTATCCTTCCAGTCAGGGATTTATTTATTTTGTTTCTATCTGCATTTGAGACAGATGCTATCACGTTAGCTCATGCTAAGAGCTTCGTCGATGTATTGTCGGGGAGATAAAAGTCACTGTTAATGTCCATTTCGCCTTCTCGACTCTCGTTTTCAAGAGGATATAGTATCCGAGGTGGTTTAAAATACAAATCCGTGATCCACAATAGAAAAAGGAGAGAGTGTGGAATCCAATGAGCCAGCTTGTACCTAAGTTACGGTCAGAGCGAAAAAAGATATCTCTTGAACTGCATTCTGGTCTGTCACTCTAACGTTCCTCATCCACAAATCTTTCATCCTCGCTCAAATTAATGGGGTAATCGTCACTTTCTCGCTCCTATTATCTCTCGCTCCATTGTAAACAACGGGGAATCGTGAGCAGCACTACCGCTTGTGACGTCACGCTACTTCCAGTAGGGGCAAGGTTTTTTTTTTATCAGCGAGCAAAAGTTGCGAACTTTATCGTCGATTTTCTCTACTAAATCCTTTCAGCAAAAATATGGCAATATCGCGAAATGATCAAGTATGACACATAGAATGGATCTGCTATTCCCGTTTAAATAAAAAAAAATCATTTCAGTAGGCCTTTAAAATACAAATCCGTGATCCACAATAGAAAAAGGAGAGAATGTGGAATCCAATGAGCCTTTGTACCTAAGTTACGGTCAGAGCGAAAAAAGATATCTCTTGAACTGCATTCTAGTCTGTCACTCTAACGTTCCTCATCCACAAATCTTTCATCCTCGCTCAAATTAATGGGGTAATCGTCACTTTCTCGCTCCTAATATCTCTCGCTCCATTGTAAACAACGGGGAATCGTGAGCGGCACTACCGCTTGTGACGTCACGCTACTTCCGGTAGGGGCAATGTTTTTTTTTTTATCAGCGAGCAAAAGTTGCGAACTTTATTGTCGATTTTCTCTACTAAATCCTTTCAGCAAAAATATGGCAATATCGCGAAATGATCAAGTATGACACATAGAATGGATCTGCTATTCCCGTTTAAATAAAAAAAAATCATTTCAGTAGGCCTTTAAAATACAAATCCGTGATCCACAATAGAAAAAGGAGAGAATGTGGAATCCAATGAGCCAGCTTGTACCTAAGTTACGGTCAGAGCGAAAAAAGATATCTCTTGAACTGCATTCTGGTCTGTCACTCTAACGTTCCTCATCCACAAATCTTTCATCCTCGCTCAAATTAATGGGGTAATCGTCACTTTCTCGCTCCTAATATCTCTCGCTCCATTGTAAACAACGGGGAATTGTGAGCGGCACTACCGCTTGTGACGTCACGCTACTTCCGGTAGGGGCAAGGTTTTTTTTTTTATCAGCGAGCAAAAGTTGCGAACTTTATCGTCGATTTTCTCTACTAAATCCTTTCAGCAAAAATATGGCAATATCGCGAAATGATCAAGTATGACACATAGAATGGATCTGCTATTCCCGTTTAAATAAAAAAAAAATCATTTCAGTAGGCCTTTAATATTCTTATACGTTTGTAATTAATTACAACAGTACGGTAATAAACTTTTACTGACGTCTAGTGTCTAATTTTATGCATGTGCGGTATAAAACGAGTAAAACATAAAAGGGACACTTAAAAATTTGATTGACAAAAAAAAAAAAAACCCACAGAAATCTCGGAGGGACTGAATAATAATCATTTTACAAGGACCGTTGAGGATTTTTTTTTTTTTTTTAAAGTCACACTTTATTCTCAGCGTGGCCCTCCTTTGTATTCAGAAGCTTGTGTGCAATAAAGAAAAGAAAAAAAACTCCACTTAAATCCATGCCAGAAAAGTTGCAACTGGCAAAGTTTTGCTGCTAAAATATTGCTGAGTCAGGAAGAGAGGAGTGGGCAATGAACATTATGCACAATAAAAGAAGAAATGCTTTTGCATATATTATGAAGTCACCGTTTTTTTTTTTGCTGGAATATACTGGAATATGATTTTATTGGATGCTGCAGACTTTTTTTTTTGCGCAGTAAAATCTCACTCATCGCGGGGGAACTTTTAGAGTCCTCCGAAGATGTAACAAAAAAACCATCTTTCAGCACATGTAAACATTATTTGCAATAAGCGAGATAAAAGAGCGCTTTGCCTGAGTAATGGCCGCCGTGACGCAGGTTCTCTCCCACTTTAATTGATTTGCCGCCGCCTACAGGAGTAGTTGGACGGGTAATTTCCGTCTCTCCAAAGTGCGAAAGCTCTCGGAATGATGCCGATGGAAATAATTGTAACTTTTCGCGCCCACTGGATTTTTTTTCCTTGACGTTGCAGCGCGGCGACGGTGCGGTGGCGGAGGACGACGCGGACGCGCTATTTCTAAAACGTCCTAATGAACTCTCGTGCACTCCCGGTGATGAACTGTTGCGTAAGCTGAAGTGCTGCCAAAAGGGTTATCAATGCGGTTGGATCGTACTTGAGCCATTACCCGCGCCCCGTTCTCGGGCTCTTTTCCAAAAAGGGCCATTTAAGGGAATGACTGGAGGCACATGGAGGTGTCAAAGGTGGTGGTTCTATCAGTGAAAGACATTGTGCTGCTGATAAAGAAAAGGCCAACTGTTCACTTTTCACATATGTTACATCGATTAGAGCGGGGGGGTCAGCAACCCGCGGCTCTAGAACCTCTTTAGCGCCGCCCTAGTGGCTCCCTAGACCACTTATATATATATACTGTGGAGAATGTATATATGTTTAAGAGTTCTTTCCCTCATACTTGCCAACCTTGAGACCTCCAATATCGGGAGGTGGGGGGTAGGGGGTGGGGGTTGGGGGGCTTGGTCGGGGGGTGGTTGGGGGCGGGGGGCGTGGTTATTTACAGCTAGAATTCACCAACTCGAGTATTTCATATATATATATATATATATATATATATATATATATATATATATATATATATATATATATATATATATATATATATATATATATATATATATATATATATATGAAATACTTGACTTTCAGTGAATTCTAGCTATGTATGTATGTATATATATATATATATATATATATATATATATATATATATATATATATATATATATATATATATATATATATATATATATATATATATATATATATATATATATATATATATGTATATATACACTACCGTTCAAAAGTTTGGGGTCACCCAAACAATTTTGTGGAATAGCCTTCATTTCTAAGAACAAGAATAGACTCTCGAGTTTCAGATGAAAGTTCTCTTTTTCTGGCCATTTTGAGCGTTTAATTGACCCCACAAATGTGATGCTCCAGAAACTCAATCTGCTCAAAGGACGGTCAGTTTTGTAACTGTTTTCAGATGTGTGAACATGATTGCACAAGGGTTTTCTAATCATCAATTAGCCTTCTGAGCCAATGAGCAAACACATTGTACCATTAGAACACTGGAGTGATAGTTGCTGGAAACGGGCCTCTATACACCTATGTAGATATTGCACCAAAAACCAGACATTTGCAGATAGAATAGTCATTTACCACATTAGCAATGTATAGAGTGTACTTCTTTAAAGTTAAGACTAGTTTAAAGTTATCTTCATTGAAAAATAAGGACATTTTAATGTGACCCCAAACTTTTGAACGGTAGTGTATATACATATACATATATATATATATATATATATATATATATATATATATATATATATATATATATATATATATATATATATATATATATATATATATATATATATATATATATATATATATATATATATATATATATATATATATATATATATATGTATGAAATACTTGACTTTCAGTGAATTCTAGCTATATATATATATTTTTTTTTTTTGGGACGTTTTTTTATGTAAATGAAAAAAAAATATATATATATATATATATATATATATATATATATATATATATATATATATATATATATATATATATATATATATATATATATATATATATATATATATATATATATATATATATATATATATATATATATATATATATTTTATTTACATAAAAGAAATACTTGAATTTCAGTGTTCCGGTGGCTATCCATTAGATGGCAGTATTGTCCTGTTTAACTTCTCCGTTCATGATGAGTATATCATTTCGGCCACCGTGTTCAATGGAGAAGTCTGTTCTACATATTTACAGGCAACATACACCTTCCCCTTCGAACTGTCCTGGATGAACTGAAATTCTTGTTTCCATTCGTTTTGGAACTTGCAAGCGTATTTCTTCATCTTGCTCGTCGACGGCGTCGCCATGTCTGTCATTTCCTCGTTCTTCTGCTTCGTCTCCTTGCTGTGTGCGCAGTTGTCCACTCTACTCTCTAAAAGCCCTAGATGTTATGACGTCATTGGGCAGGCACGCTGTTTATATTGTGGGAAAGCGGACGTGAGAACAGGCTGTCCCCACTCAGTCTCAGGTCCGCATTGAGCTGGAGGGGGCGTGGCCTCCAGCTCCGGCTGAATACCGGGAGTGTGTCGGGAGAAAATCTCTGCCGGGAGGTTGTCGGGTGAGGCGCTGAATACCGGGATTCTCCCGCTAACAACGGGAGGGTTGGCAAGTATGCTTTCCCTATTCATAGCCATGTTTGGAGCATCTAGTACTTTTCCTTTGTATATTCTACTAGTTTCTCTTGTTTTCAGAGGTCTGTTTTCTTTCTTTCTTTCTTTTCGTTTATTTCGAAACATGAACACACTTACAGTATAACACATCACAATTTCATATCATTTCACTTTTCATCATGTCCGAAAAGGAGTAGGAAGAAGCAAAGCTTTTTTATTTCCACCCCTTTCCCACTTCAGAGCGTTTACAAATATATAGAATCATTTACTGACCTTTTTATATAATAAAATAACATCTGTGAATTAGTATACACAGCAGTTTTGTAATTGATTCAGTCATTATTAACATACTGAGATGAAGAATATCTTACTTTCAATAAGGTTGAAAGTATTTCTCATAATTCTTCTTCTTTGTACTTTGTAAGCACTATTATTTTGAACAACCTCTTAAACTGGATCATATCAGCACAATGTTTAACTTCTTTACTTAATCCATTCCATCATTTAATTCCACATACTGATATGCTAAAGGTTGTAAGTGTTGTACGTGCATACAAATGTTTAAAATTATTTTTTCCTCTAAGGTTATATTTCTCCTCTTTATTTGAGAAGAATTGTTGTTCATTTTTGGGTAGCAGGTTACAGTTTGCTTTGTACATCATTTTAGCTGTTTGCAGTTTTACCAAATCACAGAACTTTAATATTTTTGACTCAATAAATAAAGGGTTTGTATGTTCTCTATATCCAAAATTATGTATTATTCTAACTGATCTTTTTTGTAACACGGTTAACGAATGTAGCGCACATTTGTAGTTATTTCCCCATATTAGTGTCTTAAACCATCGGAATGTGACCACAACCCCCAATTCTTCCTTATCAGTGTTGCGAGAGGGAGAGATGGGGGTTTTCTTAGTGTGCAAGGAGTGGGCTCTTCCTTTTGAGTGGGAGATCTACTAGAGTAGCCGAAATGAATGTATTGGTTAAGCTGATCTCCTGAAATTTCAGTAAAACTTGATAATATTCCTATTCTGTCTTGATGGTCCTTCTTACTCAGCATATATGTCATCGAAAGAATTTGGGATTGACCAGTAACTTAGATTCCCTGGGAGGAAGAGCTGGTCGACGCAACAATTCATACACACATACATATATATACATATATATACATATATATATATATATATATATATATATATATATATATATATATATATATATATATATATATATATATATATATATATATATATATATATATATATATATATATATATATATATATATATATATATGTATACATATATACACACATATATATTGTGAAGGGGGGCATGGCCTGCGGGCCTGCCGCGGAACGGCGTGTGCCAGGACCGGCCTCGAATATATACACACACACATATATATATATATATATATATATATATATATATATATATATATATATATATATATATATATATATATATATATATATATATATATATATATATATATATATATATATATATATACACGGAGTATTTACAAGCAGACACAGTGTGTAGACAGAAAAGGGAGAACGGACGCATTTTGGCTTAAAAACTAAAGATAAAAAGGAAGTTATAACACTGAAACGCCCTCAGGAAGAGGGCGTTTATATGTATATATATACATTTATACGTATACACATATACATATATATATATATATATACATATATGTTTGTATATATATATATATATACATACATATATATATATATATACATGTATATACATTTATATATACACTACCGTTCAAAAGTTTGGGGTCAAATTGAAATGTCCTTATTTTTGAAGGAAAAGCACTGTACTTTTCAATGAAGATAACTTTTAACTAGTCTTAACTTTAAAGAAATACACTCTATACATTGCTAATGTGGTAAATGACTATTCTAGCTGCAAATTTGTGGTTTTTGGTGCAATATCTACATAGGTGTATAGAGGCCCATTTCCAGCAACTATCACTCCAGTGTTCTAATGGTACAATGTGTTTGCTCATTGGCTCAGAAGGCTAATTGATGATTAGAAAACCCTTGTGCAATCATGTTCACACATCTGAAAACACTTTAGCTCGTTACAGAAGCTACAAAACTGACCTTCCTTTGAGCAGATTGAGTTTCTGGAGCATCACATTTGTGGGGTCAATTAAACGCTCAAAATGGCCAGAAAAAGAGAACTTTCATCTGAAACTCGACAGACTATTCTTGTTCTTAGAAATGAAGGCTATTCCACAAAATTGTTTGGGTGACCCCAAACTTTTGAACGGTAGTGTATATATATATATATATATATATATATATATATATATATATATATATATATATATATATATATATATATATATATATATATATATATATATATATATATATATATATATATATATATATATATATGTCTGGGGGCCGATATATCTATGTATATATATATATGTACATATACATAAATATATATATATATATATATATATATATATATATATGTATATATATATGTATATATATATGTATATATGTATATATATGTATATACACATATACATATATACACATACATACATACATATATATATATATATATATATATATATATATATATATATATATATATATATATATATATATATATATATATATATATATATATATATATATATATACATATATATATATATATATATACACATACATACATATATATATATATATATGTGTCTGGGGGCCGATATATCTATCTATATATATATATATATATATATATATATATATATATATATATATATATATATATATATATATATATATATATATATATATATATATATATATATATATATATATATATATATATATATATATATATATATATATATATATATACACATTTTCTTCTCTAAATTTAGCCCCCCGAGTCAAAATAATTGCCCAGGCCTGCCTTACACAAACTGAATATACACAAACTGTCTTTCCAACATCCTTCAATGTTGCACAAGTGTAAAAAGAAGCAAAGGACGTATGAGTGGGGTACCACCTACCTCCAAGTACCTTCTTCTTGTCCAGTCCAGTCAGCGCCATCAGAACAAACAGACTCCCTCCTTCTTATCCAGCACCTCCTTTTCCCTCCTATGATGAAAAGTGAGAATAAAGTAACATATGGACATACTAACTTTGTTCTTCACTGGCAAAGCAAGAAATCCTGTCCTGAAACTGATGACAAAGTAAGCATTCATATTCCAAACTTCCTTTGAAAGGGAAACCATCTGTGCAGAAACTTTAATAATAACGTAGCATTACAATGCCGTCAAATAATAGCCTTTTAAAAAGCGTCACCACGGTTACGTGAATGCGGCTCGAACAATGGAAGAGTGGCTGAGTATGAAAGGTGAACTATTTGGGGAAGATAATGCAGTCAGAGGTGGTGCAAGGGCCTGATATTCTCGCTCGCATGATGTTGAGAGAAAACATCATATCACCACAAAAAGGAACAGATTTGAAAGATGTTGGCTTTGATGCAAACATCTTTTTTTTTCTTGGGTGAAATATCTCCACTTCTCCACAAAGCAGCTGGGTTCTCTTTACTATAATCATCAGCGACTGCACATAAGTGTCTTTTAATTAAATTCCCTGGCTGAGAAAATGCCAGAGGACGCCTCTAATTACAGGCGGCGGAGAACTTGGAGTTTTTTTTCGGTTATTTTTGAAGTTCTAGGCAAAAGGTTGCTGTCACAAGCAAAGAGCGACAATTGACGACGGGCGTTGTTGTTGTTGTTGTTGTTTTCGTCGTCTCCGCTAATTGCTTTACACCAAAGACACACGGCAACTAATCAAAATGATATCCAGCAATGTCAAAACTGGGAATAGTTGTCTCTATTAGAGATGTCCGATAATGGCTTTTTTGCTGATATTCCGATATTGTCCAACTCTTAATTACCGATTCCGATATCAACCGATACCGATATATGCAGTCGTGGTATTAACACATTATTATGCCTAATTTTGTTGTGATGCATTAAACAATGTAACAAGGTTTTCCAAAATAAATCAACTCAAGTTATGGAAAAAAAAAATGCCAACATGGCACTGCCATATTTATTATTGAAGTCACAAAGTGCATTATTTTTTTTTAACATGCCTCAAAACAGCAGCTTGGAATTTGGGACGAGGAGGTTGAGGTGGGCGGGGTTTTTGGATAGGGGGTAACGGGGGGTGTATATTGTAGCGTCCCGGAAGAGTTAGTTCTGCAAGGGGTTCTGGGTGTTTGTTCTGTTGTGTTACGATGCGGATGTTCTCCCGAAATGTGTTTGTCATTCTTGTTTGGTGTGGGTTCACAGTGTGGCGCTTATTTGTAACAGTGTTAAAGTGGTTTATACGGCCACCCTCAGTGTGACCTGTATGGCTGTTGACCAAGTACGCATTGCATTCACTTGTGTGTGTGAAAAGCCGTAGATATACACGTAAAGACACGTATTGTCGGACATCTTTAGTAGGGGTGTGGGAAAAAATCGATTCAGATTCGAATCGCGATCCTCACGTTGTGCGATTCAGAATCGATTCTCATTTTAAAAAAATCTATTTTTTAAATTTATTTGTTAAATTTATTTTTTCAATTTTTTTCAATTTATTTTTTATTTTTTTAATTAATCAATCCAACAAAACAATACACAGCAATGCCATAACAATGCAATCCAATTCCAAAACCAAACCCGACCCGGCAACACTCAGAACTGCAATAAACAGAGCAATTGAGAAACACGACACAGAGCAAACCAAAAGTAGTGAAACAAAAATGAATATTATCAACAACAGTATCGATATTAGTTACAATTTCAACATAGCAGTGATTACAAATCCCTCATTGACATTATCATTAGACATTTATAAAAAAAAATAATACAAAGAACAATAGTGTCACAGTGGCTTACACTTGCATCGCATCTCATAAGCTTGACAACACACTGTGTCCAATATTTTCACAAAGATAAAATAAGTCATATTTTTGGTTCATTTAATAGTTCAAACAAATTTAAATCATTGCAATCAGTTGATAAAACATTGTCCTTTACAATTATAAAAGCTTTTTACAAAAATCTACTCTGCTTGCATGTCAGCAGACTGGGGTAGATCCTGCTGAAATCTATGTATACCATGAATAGAGAATCCTTTTGAATCGGGAAAAAAATCGTTTTTGAATCGAGAATCGCGTTGAATCGGAAAACAACGATTTTGAATCGAATCGTGACCCCAAGAATCGATATTGAATCGAATCGTGGGACACCCAAAGATTCGCAGCCCTAATCTTTAGTCTCTATAATAAGCAGGATTTTGCGACCTTGCAATCGCACCACTTGATGCAAACTCAACTTATGTTGCAATCTTGCGACTTTGTGTGATCCTTCCTTCCCCGCAAATTTTGGGTAATCATCACATTTAACTGTAACTTTGCAATGTACAAAAACCCCAAAACCAGTGAAGTTGGCACGTTGTGTAAATGGTAAATAAAACCAGAATACAATGATTTGCAAATCCTTTTCAACCTTGTGGAGAATGCATATATGTTTAAGAGTTCTTTCTTTATTCATAGTCATGTTTTAAGCAGCTAGTATTTTTCCATTTGTACTCTTCCTATGCTTGTATCTTGTGTCTGCAGATGTCTGTGTAGTGTCTTGAGGGATTGGAATGTGGGAGGGATGCATCCCCCTCCTTATCTTATCAGTGTTGGAGAAGGGGGGAGACATTCCTTTCTGGACAATTGGGGGCTGTTTTCGTATTCAATAAGTTGTCTTTTCCCGTTTGAATGTTATAGATCAGGGGTCACCAACGCGGTGCCCGCGGGCACCAGGTAGCCCGTAAGGACCAGATGAGTAACCCGCTGGCCTGTTCTAAAAATAGCTCAAATAGCAGCACTTACCAGTGAGCTGCCTCTATTTTTTACATTTTATTTATTTACTAGCAAGCTGGTCTCGCTTTGCCCGACATGTTTAATTCTAAGAGAGACAAAACTCAAATAGAATTTGAAAATCCAAGAAAATATTTGAAAGACTTGGTCTTCACTTGTTTAAATAAATTCTTAATTTTTTTTACTTTGCTTCTTATAACTTTCAGAAAGACAATTTTAGAGAAAAAATACAACCTTAAAATGATTTTAGGATTTTTAAACACATATACCTTTTTACCTTTTAAATTCCTTCCTCTTCTTTCCTGACAATTTAAATCAATGTTCATGTAAATTTATTTTTTTTATTGTAAAGAATAATAAATACATTTTAATTTAATTCTTCATTTTAGCTTCTGTTTTTTCGACGAAGAATATTTGTGAAATATTTCTTCAAACTTATTATGATTAAAATTCAAAAAAATTATTCTGGAAAATCTAGAAAATCTGTAGAATCAAATTTGAATCTTATTTCAAAGTCTTTGGAATTTCTTTTAAAATTTTTGTTCAGGAAAATCTAGAAATAATAATGATTTGTCTTTGTTAGAAATATAGCTTGGTCCAATTTGTTATATATTCTAACAAAGTGCAGATTGGATTTTAACCTATTTAAAACATGTCATCAAAATTCTAAAATTAATCTTAATCAGGAAAAATTACTAATGATGTTCCATAAATTATTTTTTTAATTTTTTCAAAAAGATTCGAATTAGCTAGTTTTTCTCTTCTTTTTTTTGGTTGAATTTTGAATTTTAAAGAGTCGAAATTGAAGATAAACTATGTTTCAAAATTTAATTGTAATTTTTTTCGTGTTTTCTCCTCTTTTAAACCGTTCAATTAAGTGTAAATATCATTAATTATTAATAATAACATAGAGTTAAAGGTAAATTGAGCAAATTGGCTATTTCTGGCAATTTATTTAAGTGTTTTTAAACTGGTAGCCCTTCGCATTAATCAGTACCCAAGAAGTAGCTCTTGGTTTCAAAAAGGTTGGTGACCCCTGTTATAGACCATTTCGAGATGCCGGTACGACCGCATTGGTGTGGACTGGTCTCCTAAAGCTTTAGTAAAACTTGATAGTATTCCTATTCTGTCTTGATGGTCCTTCTTACTCAGCATATATGTCATCTAAAGAACTTGGGATTGACCAGTGACTTAAATTCCCTGAAAGGGAAGACTGGTCGGACGCAACAACCTATATTCAATTGAATAGACTGCAAAGACAAGATACTTAATGTTCGAACTGGAAAACTTTGTTGTTTTTTGCAAATATTAGCTCATTGGAATTTGATGCCTGCAACATGTTTAAAAAAAGCTGGCACAAGTGGCAAAAAAGGCTGAGAAAGTGGAGGAATGCTCATCACACACTTATTTGGAACGTCCCACAGGTGAACGGGCTAATTGGGAACAGGTGGGTGCCATGATTGTGTATAAAAGAAGCTTCCATGAAATGCTCAGTCATTCACAAACAAGGACGGGGCGAGGGTCACCACTTTGTCAACAAATGTGTGAGCAAATTGTTTAAGAACAAAGCTAATGCAAGGAATTTAGGGATTTCACCATCTACGCTCCGTAATATCATCAAAAGGTTCAGAGAATCTGGAGAAATCACTGCAAAACTGAAAACCAACATTGAATGCCTGTGACCTTCGATCCCTCAGGCGGTACTGCATCAAAAAGCGACATCAGTGTGTAAAGGATATCACCACATGGGCTCAGGAACACCTCAGAAAACTACTGTCAGTAACTACAGTTGGTCGCTACATCTGTAAGTGCAAGTTAAAACTCTACTATGCAAAGCCAAAGCCATTTATCAACAACACCCGGAAACGCCGCCGGCTTCGCAGGGCCCAAGCTCATCTAAGATTGACTGATGCAAAGTGGGAAAGTGTTCTGTGGTCTGACGAGTCCACATTTCAAATTGATTTTGGAAACTATGGACGTCGTGTCCTCCGGAACAAAGAGGAAAAGAACCATCCGGATTGTTATAGGCGCAAAGTTGAAAAGCCAGCATGTGTGATGGTATGGGGGTGTATTAGTGCCCAAGACATGGGTAATTTACACATCTGTGAAGGCAGCATTAATGCTGAAAGGTACATACAGGTTTTGGAGCAACATATGTTGCCATCCAAGCAACGTTACCATGGACGCCCCTGCTTATTTCAGCAGGACAATGCTTGTATTGGAGCCTTATATTGGAAAGTTTAGATATAATCCGATACATATGGTGTTGCTAATATCGGTTACCGGTCTGTATCGGATCGGGACACCCCCAAAGGCAACCGTTTTTGAGAAAAATCCCAGAGATCCTATTTGTTATGACAAATGTTTTTGTACAAAATGGTACTCAATCATGTGGAATTCTTGGAAAACTGTTTTTTTTCCTATTACTGTTGGGATATTTAAGTACATACGGTATTTCTACTAAAGTCGTGCACAAACAGGTGGTTTCAGTTCCTGCTAATATTGGCTAACTTTGTGAAAATTCTCTGAAATGAACATCTATTGTTATAACAGACACATCTTGTTATTGTTCTGTGTAAAAAAAAAAAAAAAAAAAATCCTACATTTGTGAGTGATTTTTTTTTTCTACTGCTAAGTGGTCATTCTCCCCCCCCCACCCAGGGATACAACCATATGCGTTCCCATGTCCAGTTTGTGTTTTGTACTTCCTTCTACGAGAGCGACAAGAAGATACATCAAATGCTGTAGAATCCCTCTAAATATTAATCACAGACTTGAAAATGCACACAGTCGGGCGGTCGTAACTTATGAATATATTAAAGCAACAATTCAACATGTGCTACTGAAAGGCTCTCAAGTTTGCCATAATTACACTCACCGCCCAGTCCAACTAGAAAAAGGAGGACATGCAGTAGTGCAAAGACATTGGAGGAGGCCTTTTTATACCTAAATAAGCAGGGGCGTCCATGGTAACGTTGCTTGGATGGCAACATATGTTGCTGCAAAACCTGTATGTACCTTTCGGCATTAATGGTGCCTTCACAGATGTGTAAGTTACCCATGTCTTGGGCACTAATACACCCCCATACCATCACACATGCTGGCTTTTACACTTTGCGCCTAGAACAATCCGGATGGTTCTTTTCCTCTTTTCCACAGTTTCCAAAAACAATTTGAAATGTGGACTTGTCAGACCACAGAACACTTTAACACTTTGCATCAGTCCATCTTAGATGAGCTCGGGCCCAGGGAAGCCGGCGGCGTTTCTGGGTGTTGTTGATAAATGGCTTTCGCTTTGCATAGGAGAGTTTTAACTTGCACTTACAGATGTGGCGACCAACTGTAGTTACTGACAGTGGTTTTTTGAAGTGCTCCTGAGCCCATGTGGTGATATCCTTTACGCACTGATGTCGCTTTTTGATGCAGTACCGCCTGAGGGATCGAAGGTCACGGGCGTTCAATGTTGGTTTTCAGCCTTGCTGCTTACGTGCAGTGATTTCTCCAGATTCTCTGAACCTTTTGATGATATTACGGACCATAGATGGTGAAATCCCTAAATTCCTTGCAATAGCTGGTTAAGAAATGTTGTTCTTGAGCCCCATGTGGTGATATCCTTTACACACTGATGTCCCTTTTTGATGTAGTGCCGCCTGAGGGATCGACGGTCCGTATAATCATCGCTTACGTGCTGTGATTTCTCCAGATTCTCTGAACCTTTTGATGATATTACGGACCGTAGATGGTGAAATCCCTAAATTCCTTGCAATAGCTGGTTGAGAAATGTTGTTTTTGAGCCCCATGTGGTGATATCCTTTACACACTGATGTCCACTGATGTGGACTTGTCAGACCACAGAACACTTTAACACTTTGCATCAGTCCATCTTAGATGAGCTCGGGCCCAGGGAAGCCGGCGGCGTTTCTGGGTGTTGTTGATAAATGGCTTTTTCGTTTTGCATCGTAGAGTTTTAACTTGCACTTACAGATGTGGCGACCAACTGTAGTTACTGACAGTGGTTTTTTGAAGTGCTCCTGAGCCCATGTGGTGATATCCTTTACACACCGATGTCGCTTTTTGATGCAATGTTGGTTTTCGGCCTTGTCGCTTACGTGCAGTGATTTCTCCAGATTCTCTGAACCTTTTGATGATATTACGGAGCGTAGATGGTGAAATCCCTAAATTCCTTGCAATAGCTGGTTGAGAAATGTTGTCCTTAAACAATTTGCTCAGGCGTTTGTTGACAAAGTGGTGACCCTCGCCCCGTCCTTGTTTGTGAACGACTGAGCATTTCACGGAAGCTGCTTTTACACCCAATCATGGCACCCACCTGTTCCCAATTAGCCCGTTCACCTGTGGGATGTTCCAAATAAGTGTTTGATGAGCGTTCCTCAACTTCCCCAGTCTTTTTTGCCACTTGTGCCAGCTTTTTTGAAACATGCTGCAGGCATCAAATTCCAAATGAGATAATAATTGCAAAAAAATAACAACGTTTTCCAGTTCGAACATTAAATATCTTGTCTTTGCAGTCTAGTCAATTAAATATAAGATCAAAAGGATTTGAAAATCATTGTATTCTGTTTTTATTTACCATTTAAACAATACTTTTGACTGCGACCAAAAGTGGAACTGTTGGACTCTTAGGTCACACAAACTCAAATATTCACAAAAGAACGCAAATATTCAACACCACGTTATCTCTTTTTGTTGTTTAGGTTTTTCCCCAACATGCATACAGTTACAATATGAAACATCACATATTTCGCATATCCATTTTCTCATTACAAGATGTCCAAAAAAGTGTTTTATCCGACCCATTTTCCACTTCACCGCAATTACTAACACATATGTTTCGTTCTTGCTCTCAATTTGTAAAACAATTTAAAATTAAAGCTGCAAGCAGCGTTGGTCGGGTCCGCATTTTGGCAGGTCCTAGGTGTCCCAATACTTTTGTCCAGTGGTAGTCCTGAGTGAGACCTACATAGAGGTTTTTGTTTCATGTCTCTACGATATTCGTACTGGGAATTAGAGGAAGTGTTGTCTGTGTTTTTTTTCCTAGGTGTTGTTTTCTTTGAAGGCTCGTAAAAGCACAGCAGCAGAGCAGCAGCTTTAGCGCAGCCGGTTTTTGAAAGCTCGTAAAATCAAAACGGTAGCACGTATCAAAACGCGTCGTCAACTTTTCATCAGAAGGGTTCAATCTCTCTCTTGTAGTAGTTTGAAGCCGAAACGACAAACACGCTCAGAGGAGATAATGTTTGATGTTTGGTGACCGGTTTTAACAAAAATTTTGTTTTGAAGGAGGGATTGCAAACTTCCTGTTGATTTTTGCTGAAATCTATGAAATGTAGGTCTAGGTGAGACCTACATAGAGGTATTTGTTTCATGTCTCTAAGACGTTCCTACCGGAAGTTACAAGCAGTTTTGTCTGAGTTTTCCTCTGAGGAGCAGTTTTGTCTCTGTTTTGGGGTTCGGTTTTTTTTTTAGATCGCAATTTCCACCAATTCTGATGTGTGTGAAAAGTTTGGTGAGTTTTGAAGTATTTTAAGAGGGTCAAATTACAGCTCAAAGAGGCAAAAATTAGTGTTTTTAGTCATTTTTTGTCTTGAAGGGGAAATTGCCCGAAGAAATTAATTAATAAAAAGTAGGTCTAAGTGAGACCCACATAGAGGTTTTTGTTTCATGTCTCTACGACATTTGTACTGGGAGTTACAGGCAGTTTTCTTCCTAGAGGGCGCTAGAGCGCAATTTTGATTTTTGGGGTTAGGTTTTTTTACTAAAGTTTTTGGGTCACGTTTTTCTATTTGTGTGTCAAATTTGGTGAGTTTTGAAGCATGTTAAAGGGGGGCAAAGTAGTGCGCAAAGCTGCGGAATAATAATAATAAAGAATAAAGAATAATAATAAAACCTTACAATTTCAATAGTGTCCTTTCGTCCCATTGCAAAAGGACTCCCTTTGGGATTCCTTTGACAATGGTCCTGTGCGGACCCTAATAAATAAATACAATTGTGGAGGTTCCTTACCTCCGGGTTCCTCGGACCACCAAGCACTGACATGACAGTTCACGTTGAGGTTTACAATACGGTTTTATTTTGGCTTTGATGCAGTCTGTGTTGCTTTTAAGCAAATGTCTGTTCGTCTCTGTCTTTCTCTCGCTCTCGCTCCAGCTCCACCACCTTTCTCCTCCCCTTTTAACAGAGCGACAGGTGATTAGATAAGCAGTCCCAGGTGGGCCATTTACGCACCTGTCGCTGATCTCGAAGCCGGTCCTGGCACACCCCGCTTCGCTGCAGGTCCGCAGGCCACGCCTCCCTCCACAAAAATAAAATAAAATAGATTTAATTTAATTTAACAAATATTTAAAATAAACACAACAGTTATCCTAAATAAATAGTTAAGAAAGTTGTAAATGTGATGAATGAGATTTTTATTTTCAATACACTCCGATAAAAAAAGAACCATCAAATGACCCAGAGTTGAACCTGAAAGATAAGAAAAATACTGGACGGGTGGATAGAAAAGTAAATATATATATACACTACCGTTCAAAAGTTTGGGGTCACATTGAAATGTCCTTTTTTTTGAAGGAAAAGCACTGTACTTTTCAATGAAGATAACTTTAAACTAGTCTTAACTTGAAAGAAATACACTCTATACATTGCTAATGTGGTAAATGACTATTCTAGCTGCGAATGTCTGTTTTTTGGTGCAATATCTACATAGGTGTATAGAGGCCCATTTCCAGCAACTATCACTCCAGTGTTCTAATGGTACAATGTGTTTGCTCATTGGCTCAGAAGGCTAATTGATGATTAGAAAACCCTTGTGCAATCATGTTCACACATCTGAAAACAGTTTAGCTCGTTACAGAAGCTACAAAACTGACCTTCCTTTGAGCAGATTGAGTTTCTGGAGCATCACATTTGTGGCGTCAATTAAAGGCTCAAAATGGCCAGAAAAAGAGAACTTTCATCTGAAACTCGACAGTCTATTCTTGTTCTTAGAAATGAAGGCTATTCCACAACATTGTTTGGGTGACCCCAAACTTTTGAACGGTAGTGTATAAGTAAACAATCACCAATCACTAACAAACGTCTTCAATCCAGCAAACTATTTTCCCAAAACACTCTAAAACATGCAGTAATAATTCCACTCCACGAATGAAAAGACACAACCTAATATTACCGACTACAGGCCGATCAGCATCCTCCCAGTTCTAACCAAAGCAATAGAAACAGGTTGTTGCTAGGCAACTCGAAACTAACACTTTGCTCCACCCCGTGCAGTTCGAATGCAGGAAACATTACTCTGCAGATACAGCATGCTGCCATCTAATTGAAAACATTAAACAGTCACTTGATACAGGAGCCATTGTTCCTGATCTCCGTAAAACATTAGACACAGTTCACCGTGTGACACTTGACTACCCAGCAGGCTCGAGACACTCAAACAACGTTGAGAACTTGTTGAATTAGGTCCTGACGTTGGAACAAACATGCTATTTGACAACGTTTAATCGATATTGGGTTCTGACGTTGATTTGATCATTGAATTATGGTCATTTTATAACCAATATTATACAATAATTGTTTAAGAACAAAGCTATTGCAAGGAATTTAGGGATTTCACCATCTACGGTCCGTAATATCATCAAAAGGTTCAGAGAATCTGGAGAAATCACTGCACGTAAGCGATGATTATACGGACCGTGGATCCCTCAGGCGGCACTACATCAAAAAGGGACATCAGTGTGTAAAGGATATCACCACACGGGGCTCAAGAACAACATTTCTCAACCAGCTATTGCAAGGAATTTAGGGATTTCACCATCTACGGTCCGTAATATCATCAAAAGGTTCAGAGAATCTGGAGAAATCACTGCACGTAAGCGATGATTATACGGACAGTCGATCCCTCAGGCGGCACTACATCAAAAAGGGACATCAGTGTGTAAAGGATATCACCACATGGGGCTCAAGAACAACATTTCTCAACCAGCTATTGCAAGGAATTTAGGGATTTCACCATCTACGGTCCGTAATATCATCAAAGGGTTCAGAGAATCTGGAGAAATCACTGCACGTAAGCGATGATTATATGGACCGTGGATCCCTCAGGCGGTACTACATCAAAAAGGGACATCAGTGTGTAAAGGATATCACCACATGGGGCTCAAGAACAACATTTCTCAACCAGCTATTGCAAGGAATTTAGGGATTTCACCATCTACGGTCCGTAATATCATCAAAGGGTTCAGAGAATCTGGAGAAATCACTGCACGTAAGCGATGATTATACGGACCGTGGATCCCTCAGGCGGCACTACATCAAAAAGGGACATCAGTGTGTAAAGGATATCACCACATGGGGCTCAAGAACAACATTTCTCAACCAGCTATTGCAAGGAATTTAGGGATTTCACCATCTACGGTCCGTAATATTATCAAAAGGTTCAGAGAATCTGGAGAAATCACTGCACGTAAGCGATGATTATACGGACAGTGGATCCCTCAGGCGGTACTACATAAAAAAGGGACATCAGTGTGTAAAGGATATCACCACATGGGGCTCAAGAACAACATTTCTCAACCAGCTATTGCAAGGAATTTAGGGATTTCACCATCTACGGTCCGTAATATCATCAAAGGGTTCAGAGAATCTGGAGAAATCACTGCACGTAAGCGATGATTATACGGACCGTGGATCCCTCAGGCGGCACTACGTCAAAAAGGGACATCAGTGTGTAAAGGATATCACCACATGGGGCTCAAGAACAACATTTCTCAACCAGCTATTGCAAGGAATTTAGGGATTTCACCATTTACGGTCCGTAATATCATCAAAAGTTTCAGAGAATCTGGAGAAATCACTGCACGTAAGCGATGATTATACGGACCGTGGATCCCTCAGGCGGCACTACATCAAAAAGGGACATCAGTGTGTAAAGGATATCACCACATGGGGCTCAAGAACAACATTTCTCAACCAGCTATTGCAAGGAATTTAGGGATTTCACCATCTACGGTCCGTAATATCATCAAAGGGTTCAGAGAATCTGGAGAAATCACTGCACGTAAGCGATGATTATACGGACCGTGGATCCCTCAGGCGGCACTACATCAAAAAGGGACATCAGTGTGTAAAGGATATCACCACACGGGGCTCAAGAACAACATTTCTCAACCAGCTATTGCAAGGAATTTAGGGATTTCACCATCTACGGTCCGTAATATCATCAAAAGGTTCAGAGAATCTGGAGAAATCACTGCACGTAAGCGATGATTATACGGACAGTCGATCCCTCAGGCGGCACTACATCAAAAAGGGACATCAGTGTGTAAAGGATATCACCACATGGGGCTCAAGAACAACATTTCTCAACCAGCTATTGCAAGGAATTTAGGGATTTCACCATCTACGGTCCGTAATATCATCAAAGGGTTCAGAGAATCTGGAGAAATCACTGCACGTAAGCGATGATTATATGGACCGTGGATCCCTCAGGCGGTACTACATCAAAAAGGGACATCAGTGTGTAAAGGATATCACCACATGGGGCTCAAGAACAACATTTCTCAACCAGCTATTGCAAGGAATTTAGGGATTTCACCATCTACGGTCCGTAATATCATCAAAGGGTTCAGAGAATCTGGAGAAATCACTGCACGTAAGCGATGATTATACGGACCGTGGATCCCTCAGGCGGCACTACATCAAAAAGGGACATCAGTGTGTAAAGGATATCACCACATGGGGCTCAAGAACAACATTTCTCAACCAGCTATTGCAAGGAATTTAGGGATTTCACCATCTACGGTCCGTAATATTATCAAAAGGTTCAGAGAATCTGGAGAAATCACTGCACGTAAGCGATGATTATACGGACAGTGGATCCCTCAGGCGGTACTACATAAAAAAGGGACATCAGTGTGTAAAGGATATCACCACATGGGGCTCAAGAACAACATTTCTCAACCAGCTATTGCAAGGAATTTAGGGATTTCACCATCTACGGTCCGTAATATCATCAAAGGGTTCAGAGAATCTGGAGAAATCACTGCACGTAAGCGATGATTATACGGACCGTGGATCCCTCAGGCGGCACTACGTCAAAAAGGGACATCAGTGTGTAAAGGATATCACCACATGGGGCTCAAGAACAACATTTCTCAACCAGCTATTGCAAGGAATTTAGGGATTTCACCATTTACGGTCCGTAATATCATCAAAAGTTTCAGAGAATCTGGAGAAATCACTGCACGTAAGCGATGATTATACGGACCGTGGATCCCTCAGGCGGCACTACATCAAAAAGGGACATCAGTGTGTAAAGGATATCACCACATGGGGCTCAAGAACAACATTTCTCAACCAGCTATTGCAAGGAATTTAGGGATTTCACCATCTACGGTCCGTAATATCATCAAAGGGTTCAGAGAATCTGGAGAAATCACTGCACGTAAGCGATGATTATACGGACCGTCGATCCCTCAGGCGGCACTACATCAAAAAGGGACATCAGTGTGTAAAGGATATCACCACATGGGGCTCAAGAACAACATTTCTCAACCAGCTATTGCAAGGAATTTAGGGATTTCACCATCTACGGTCCGTAATATCATCAAAGGGTTCAGAGAATCTGGAGAAATCACTGGACGTAAGCGATGATTATACGGACCGTGGATCCCTCAGGCGGTACTACATCAAAAAGGGACATCAGTGTGTAAAGGATATCACCACATGGGGCTCAAGAACAACATTTCTCAACCAGCTATTGCAAGGAATTTAGGGATTTCACCATCTACGCTCCGTAATATCATCAAAAGGTTCAGAGAATCTGGAGAAATCACAGCACGTAAGCGATGATTATCCGGACCGTCGATCCCTCAGGCGGCACTACATCAAAAAGGGAGATCAGTGTGTAAAGGATATCACCACATGGGGCTCAAGAACAACATTTATCAACCAGCTATTGCAAGGAATTTAGGGATTTCACCATCTGCGGTCCGTAATATCATCAAAAGGTTCAGAGAATCTGGAGAAATCACTGCACGTAAGCGATGATTATACGGACCGTCGATCCCTCAGGCGGCACTACATCAAAAAGGGACATCAGTGTGTAAAGGATATCACCACATGGGGCTCAAAAACAACATTTCTCAACCAGCTATTGCAAGGAATTTAGGGATTTCACCATCTACGGTCCGTAATATCATCAAAGGGTTCAGAGAATCTGGAGAAATCACTGCACGTAAGCGATGATTATACGGACCGTCGATCCCTCAGGCGGTACTACATCAAAAAGGGACATCAGTGTGTAAAGGATATCACCACATGGGGCTCAAGAACAACATTTCTCAACCAGCTATTGCAAGGAATTTAGGGATTTCACCATCTACGGTCCGTAATATCATCAAAAGGTTCAGAGAATCTGGAGAAATCACTGCACGTAAGCGATGATTATACGGACCGTCGATCCCTCAGGCGGTACTACATCAAAAAGGGACATCAGTGTGTAAAGGATATCACCACATGGGGCTCAAGAACAACATTTCTCAACCAGCTATTGCAAGGAATTTAGGGATTTCACCATCTACGGTCCGTAATATCATCAAAAGGTTCAGAGAATCTGGAGAAATCACTGCACGTAAGCGATGATTATACGGACCGTGGATCCCTCAGGCGGCACTACATCAAAAATGGACATCAGTGTGTAAAGGATATCACCACATGGGGCTCAAGAACAACATTTCTCAACCAGCTATTGCAAGGAATTTAGGGATTTCACCATCTACGGTCCGTAATATCATCAAAAGGTTCAGAGAATCTAGAGAAATCACTGCAAGTAAGCAATGATTATACGGACCGTGGATCCCTCAGGCGGTACTACATCAAAAAGGGACATCAGTGTGTAAAAGATATCACCACATGGGGCTCAAGAACAACATTTCTCAACCAGCTATTGCAAGGAATTTAGGGATTTCACCATCTACGGTCCGTAATATCATCAAAAGGTTCAGAGAATCTGGAGAAATCACTGCACGTAAGCGATGATTATACGGACCGTCGATCCCTCAGGCGGCACTACATCAAAAAGGGACATCAGTGTGTAAAGGATATCACCACATGGGGCTCAAGAACAACATTTCTCAACCAGCTATTGCAAGGAATTTAGGGATTTCACCATCTACGGTCCGTAATATCATCAAAAGGTTCAGAGAATCTGGAGAAATCACTGCACGTAAGCGATGATTATACGGACCGTGGATCCCTCAGGCGGTACTACATCAAAAAGGGACATCAGTGTGTAAAGGATATCACCACATGGGGCTCAAGAACAACATTTCTCAACCAGCTATTGCAAGGAATTTAGGGATTTCACCATCTACGGTCCGTAATATTATCAAAAGGTTCAGAGAATCTGGAGAAATCACTGCACATAAGCGATGATTATACGGACCGTCGATCCCTCAGGCGGCACTACATCAAAAAGGGACATCAGTGTGTAAAGGATATCACCACATGGGGCTCAAGAACAACATTTCTCAACCAGCTATTGCAAGGAATTTAGGGATTTCACCATCTACGGTCCGTAATATCATCAAAAGGTTCAGAGAATCTGGAGAAATCACTGCACGTAAGCGATGATTATATGGACCGTGGATCCCTCAGGCGGTACTACATCCAAAAGGGACATCAGTGTGTAAAGGATATCACCACATGGGGCTCAAGAACAACATTTCTCAACCAGCTATTGCAAGGAATTTAGGGATTTCACCATCTACGGTCCGTAATATCATCAAAAGGTTCAGAGAATCTGGAGAAATAACTGCACGTAAGCAGCAAGGCTGAAAACCAACATTGAACGCCTGTGACCTTCGATCCCTCAGGCGGTACTGCATCAAAAAGCGACATCAGTGCGTAAAGGATATCACCACATGGGCTCAGGAACACTTCAGAAAACCACTGCCAATAACGACAGTTGGTCGCTACATCTGTAAGTGCAAGTTAAAACTCTACTATGCAAAGCGAAAGCCATTTATCAACAACACCCAGAAACGCCGCCGGCTTCCCTGGGCCCGAGCTCATCTAAGATGGACTGATGCAAAAGTGGAAAAGTGTTCTGGGGTCTGACGAGTTCACGTTTCAAATTGTTTTTGGAAACTGTGGACGTCGTGTCCTTCCGGAACGAAGAGGAAAAGAACCATCCGGAGATGCCTGCATCATGTTTAAAAAAAGCTGGCACAAGTGGCAAAAAAGACTGAGAAAGTTGAGGAATGCTCATCAAAACACTTATTTAGAACATCCCACAGGTGAACAGGCTAATTGGGAACAGGTGGGTGCCATGATTGGGTATAAAAGCAGCTTCCATTAAATTCACAAACAAGGATGGGGCGAGGGTCACCACTTTGTGAACAAATGCGTGAGAAAATTGTTTAAGAACAAAGCTATTGCAAGGAATTTAGGGATTTCACCATTTACATTCCGTAATATTATCAAAAGGTTCAGAGAATCAGGAGAAATCACTGCACGTAAGCGACAATTATACGGACCTTTGATCCCTCAGGCGGTACTACATCAAAAAGCGACATCAATGCGTAAAGGATATCACCACATGGGCTCAGGAACACTTCAGAAAACCACTGCCAGTAACTACAGTTGGTCGCTACATCTGTAAGTGCAAGTTAAAACTCTACTATGCAAAGCCAAAGCCATTTATCAACAACACCCAGAAACGCCGCCGGCTTCGCTGGCTCATCTGAGATGAACTGATGCAAAAGTGGAAAAGTGTTCTGGGGTCTGACGAGTTCACATTTCAAATTGTTTTTGGAAACTGTGGACGTCGTGTCCTTCCGGAACGAAGAGGAAAAGAACCATCCGGATTGTCATAGGCGCAAAGTGTAAAAGCCAGCATGTGTGATGGTATGGGGGTGTATTAGTGCCCAAGACATGGGTAACTTACACATCTGTGAAGGCACCATTAATGCTGAAAGGTACATACAGGTTTTTGAAGCAACATATGTTGCCATCCAAGTGATGATATCATGGACGCCCCTGCTTATTTCAGCAAGACGATACCTAGACTGGCCTGCCTGTAGTCCAGACCTGTCTCCCATTGAAAATGTGTGGCGCATTATGAAGCCTAAAATAGCACAAGGGAGACCCCCGGACTGTTGAACAACTTAAGCTGTACATCAAGCAAGAATGGGAAAGAATTCCACCTGAAAAGCTTCAAAAATGTGTGTTAAAAGGAGTGTTGTTAAAAGGAAAGGCCATGTAACACAGTGGTAAAAATGCCCCTGTGACAACTTTTTTGCAATGTGTTGCTGCCGTTAAATTCTAAGTTAATGATTATCATCCCGATAAACAAACTGAGAACCTTTAATAGAATAAAACAATGTCACAAGATTTGAACTTGCTAAAAAAAAAAAAAAGAAAAAAAAGTTTGGTTGTAGCATCCACGCCCTCCAAAAAACAAAGACAAATACGCTCATCAAATGTTAACGGAGCAAAGTTTATCAACGCTGACGGTTGTGAATCGAGAACAGCCGATGCCATTATCATAATAAATGTCTCCCTGCTCAACAGTCAGCTCACCTCAACCACCTCTGCAAAGAGCGGGAAATGTCGTGTGAATTATAAATCGGGACATGTGAAGGCTTTTTTCCGTGAACGCGTCACCAGTGACCAGTTTGTTGACAACGTGATGAAGGGACTGATTGCTGCGTTTGTTGACAACGTTCATTCGCATGTATCAACTCGTATACGTAGTTAGCAGGAAAAATCAATTAAATTCTGAAGTGAATTAATTAACTCATATTATGTTCTACATATGGCGAATGTTTATATTCAACTTGGAGAAAGCGAACCACCAGGTTTAAGTAAATAACAGTTGAGCCCATAATAAATTAAGGAGCCTTAGTTGGACTGGGTTAGCTCTCTCACGGGAAGACTTCGGAATGCAAAAGTGATAGCTCTATCCTGGAGGAGAGACTCCATGTTTATCTTAAACGTCAACCTACAAGTTATGGTATACAGCAGTGGGGTGGATTTTTTTTTATTTTTATTTTTTTCCATAAATAAATACAATCATGTGTGCTTACGGACTGTATCCCTGCAAACTGTATTGATCTATATTGATATACAGTGTGTGAATGTGTGTGTGAATGGGTGAATGTGGAAATACTGTCAAAGCGCTTTGAGTACCGTGAAGGTAGAAAAGCGCTATACAAGTATAATCCATTTATCATTTATATTGTGTTTTTTATGTTGATTTAATAAAAACAAAAAACAAAAAAAACAATTTTTAAATTTTTTTTAAATTTTTTTTTATTTCTTGCGCGGCCCGGTACCAATCGGTCCGCACTGGTATACATGGTCAGGTTGTACTCTGCTGAATTAGCACACACCCAGACAGAGAAAGAAGGAATATAAGACTGTGATTCGGCTCCTCCAAGTTGGGAGTGCCTCGTTTTCTTAACTTGACCTCCTCCAGGAACTGCAGTCCTGTATTAATGACACTCGCT
>NC_084736.1:9012016-9032016 GCF_033978785.1 Entelurus aequoreus | reverse complement strand
CTGTTCAACCAACTCTTTTAAGTTACAGTTCTGTAGTTAACATGAGCGGCGATTGCATCATGCCTTAATAGCTGTTCAGCCAACCCTTTTAAGTTACGGTTCGGTAGTTGACATGGGCGGCGATTGCGTCATACCTTAATAGCTGTTGAGCCAACCCTTTTAAGTTACGGTTCGGTTGTTAACATGAGCGGCGATTGCGTCATACCTTAATAGCTGTTTAGCCAACACTTTTAAGTTAAGTTTCGGTATTTAACATGAGCGGCGATTGCATCATACCTTAACATCTATTCAGCCAACCCTTTTAAGTTAAGGTTCGGTAGTTAACATGAGCGGCAATTGCGTCATACCTTAATAGCTGTTCAACCAACCCTTTTAAGTTACAGTTCAGTCGTTAACATGAGCGGCAATTGCATCATGCCTTAATAGCTGTTCAGCCAACCCTTTTAAGTTACGGTTTGGTAGTTAACATGAGTGGCGATTGCATCATACCTTAATAGCTGTTCAGCCAACCCTTTTAAGTTACGGTTCGGTCGTTAACATGTGCAGCGATTGCGTCATACCTTAATGGCTGTTCAGCCAACCATTTTAAGTTAGGGTTCGGTCGTTAACATGAGCGGCGATTGCATCATACCTTAATAGCTGTTCAACCAACCCTTTTAAGTTACAGTTCTGTAGTTAACATGAGCGGCGATTGCATCATACCTTAATAGCTGTTCAGCCAACCCTTTTAAGTTACAGTTCTGTAGTTAACATGAGCGGTGATTGCATCATGCCTTAATAGCTGTTCAGCCAACCCTTTTAAGTTACGGTTTGGTAGTTAACATGGGCGGCGATTGCGTCATACCTTAATAGCTGTTCAACCAACCCTTTTAAGTTAGGGTTCGGTCGTTAACATGAGCGGCGATTGCGTCATACCTTAATAGCTGTTCAACCAACCCTTTTAAGTTACAGTTCTGTAGTTAACATGAGCGGCGATTGCATCATGCCTTAATAGCTGTTCAGCCAACCCTTTTAAGTTACGGTTTGGTAGTTAACATGGGCGGCGATTGTATCATACCTTAATATCTGTTCAGCCAACCATTTTAAGTTAAGGTTTGGTTGTTAACATGAGCGGCGATTGCGTCATGTCTTAATAGCTGTTCAGCCAACCCTTTTAAGTTAGGGTTCGGTCGTTAACATGAGCGGCGATTGCGTCATACCTTAATGGCTGTTCAGCCAACCCTTTTAAGTTAGGGTTCGGTCGTTGACATGAGCGACGATTGCGTCATACCTTAATAGCTGTTCAGCCAACCCTTTTAAGTTACGGTTCGGTAGTTTACATGAGCGGCGATTGCATCATACCTTAATATCTGTTCAGCCAACCATTTTAAGTTAAGGTTTGGTAGTTAACATGAGCGGCGATTGCGTCATGCCTTAATAGCAGTTCCGCCAACCCTTTTAAGTTACGGTTTGGTAGTTAACATGAGCGGCGATTACGTCATACCTTAATAGCTGATCAGCCAACCCTTTTAAGTTACGGTTCGGTAGTTAACACGGGCGGCGATTGCATCATACCTTAATAACTGTTCAACCAACCCTTTTAAGTTACGGTTCGGTAGTTAACATGAGCGGCGATTGCATCATACCTTAATAGCTGTTGAGCCAACCCTTTTAAGTTAGGGTTCGGTCGTTAACATGAGCGGCGATTGCGTCATACCTTAATGGCTGTTCAGCCAACCCTTTTAAGTTAGGGTTCGGTCGTTGACATGAGCGACGATTGCGTCATACCTTAATAGCTGTTGAGCCAACCCTTTTAAGTTAGGGTTCGGTCGTTAACATGAGCGGCGATTGCGTCATACCTTAATGGCTGTTCAGCCAACCCTTTTAAGTTAGGGTTCGGTCGTTGACATGAGCGACGATTGCGTCATACCTTAATAGCTGTTCAGCCAACCCTTTTAAGTTAGGGTTCGGTAGTTTACATGAGCGGCGATTGCATCATACCTTAATATCTGTTCAGCCAACCCTTTTAAGTTATGGTTCGGTAGTTAACATCAGCGGCAATTGCATCATAGCTTAATAGCTTTTCAGCCAATCCTTTTAAGTTACGGTTCGGTCGTTAACATGAGCGGCGATTGTATCATACCTTAATATCTGTTCAGCCAACCCTTTTAAGTTAAGGTTTGGTAGTTAACATGAGCAGCGATTGTATCATGCCTTAATAGCAGTTCAGCTAACCCTTTTAAGTTACGGTTCGGTAGTTTACATGAGCGGCGATCGCATCACACCTTAATATCTGTTCAGCCAACCATTTGAAGTTAAGGTTCGGTAGTTAACATGAGCGGCGATTGCGTCATGCCTTAATAGCAGTTCCGCCAACCCTTTTAAGTTACGGTTTGGTAGTTAACATGAGCGGCGATTACGTCATACCTTAATAGCTGATCAGCCAACCCTTTTAAGTTACGGTTCAGTTTTAACATGAGCGGCGATTGCATCACACCTTAATAGCAGCTCAGCCAATACTTTTAAGTTAAGGTTTGGTAGTTAACATGAGGGCCGATTGCGTCATGCCTTAATAGCAGTTCAGCCAACCCTTTTAAGTTACGGTGCGGTACTTAACATGAGCGGCGATTGCATCATACCTTAATAGCAGTCCAGCCAACCTTTTTTAAGTTACGGTTTAGGAGCTAACATGAGCTACTGAAGATTGAGATTTTAAGCTGGTCAACACTCTACTGCCATCTGGCGGCCGAAGTGGATAACGAAGGCCTCAAATTTGTTACGTGTCATGTGTCAGGTACGACGAATGTCTTCGAGGCCGGTCCTCGCACACCCCGTTCCGCGGCAGGCCCGCAGGCCACGCCCCCCCTCCACAGTTACCAATATTTTCTATTTTAAAAAAATAGCTCCGTCAACCAATGATAAAATAAGGTAGATTTTGGTGCTCTTGTTATGTTTTGGTTTAAAAAAGTTGAACTTTAAGCGAGTCGCTGCATTTTAATGTTATTTCCGCGTATTCCCAGAATGCAGCAGGCTCGTGATGAATGCATTTATTTAGCAGGCTTTTGGTCACCACCTGTGGTCACGTGCACGCATGCCAACGACTGGCAGGTCCGCATTCATCAGGAAGCCCATCCAGTTTATTCCCGGCGGCGGTAACGCCGTGTTGTTCCCCGCGAGGAGGAATTTTCAAGGGAGCGACGGGGAAGCGTCAATCCCGAGGAGCAACGGAGCGAGCTAATGTGCGTGGTCGTGTTGCACTGATGAGACTTCACAACACAAATTGGATGGGAAGCCAACCTTGAGTGGACCTGCATAGCATCTCCTCGCCGGCGTCTTGGAATTCCAGCCAGTCTTGCTATAGAATCCATTAATCATTACAGTGAAGGTGACCCAGACTACAAGCCTGTAATAACCCAGATTTTCTTTTTTTTTTCCCTCTCTTCTGTTTGAAGATAGAAACACGTGAATGATGGCGGCATTAAATCAAGCCTCAGCGTGACAGCGGCTTTGTTAGACATAATGATGCTTTATGATGTCTGATCACTGTGGTTCATTGGTATTGGTGAGAGGATTCCCCCCCCCCCCCCCCCCGTGGAAGATATTCATCTATTTTTGATTCATTTCAATGACCTGAATGATAAAGAATACAAACGATTCGGAACCAGCGTGCACATAAAAGAATAATGTAGTGCTGGATTCCACAACAAAAACATGCTTCGTGGGATAAATGTAACCGTTATTTATGATGTTTCATATATGTATGGTAAAAATGTAGACTAGACAGGATAATGAACATAAAAATGGTGTTTTGGGTGGGAAAAATTTACATTTTGGTAGGTTAATTTTTTGCCAAAATATTGCTATTATTATTATGAATGCAATAGTGGAAATAGTAAAAAAAAAAAAAAAAAAAAAAAAAAAATTAAAAAAAAAAGCCTATTATAATTTGCAGTAGCTGAAATAGTAAAACAACCCAGTAGTGCAATAGTGAAAATAGTAAAACAAGACTATTATGAATGCAATAATTGAAATAGTATATACAAAAAAGACTATTATTCGGTCAGTAGTAAAAGTAACAATAAAAAAAACATTATTAGAGATATAGTGGAAATAGTAATAAAAACAAACTAGTAGTGCAATAGTCGAAATAGTAAAAAAAAAATACAAGTGCAATAGTGGAAATAGTGGATAGAAAGCGTATTATGAATGCAATAGTTGAAATAAAAAATAAAAAAATAGTGAAAATAGTAATAAAAACAAACTAGTAATGCAATAGTGGAAATAGTAAAAAACTTAACAAAAAAAATCCCAACACAAATATGAGCGCACGAGTGGAAATAGCGAAAAAAAAAGCCTATTATGAATGCAATAGTTGAAATAGAAAAAAACAACAAATAAAGACTAATATTAGTGCAATAGTGAAAATAGTAAAACAAGACTATTATGAATGCAATAGTTGAAATAGTATTAAAAAATACTATTATTCGGTCAATAGTAAAAGTAACAATAAAAAAAAAAACATTATTAGTGCAATTGTGGAAATAGTAATAAACACAAACTAGTAGTGCAATAGTCGAAATAGTAAGAAAAAAATACAAGCGCAATAGTGGAAATAGTGGAAAAAAGCGTATTATGAATGCAATAGTTGAAATAGAAAAAAACAACAAATAAAGACTAATATTAGTGCAATAGTGAAAATAGTAAACAAGACTATTATGAATGCAATAGTTGAAATAGTATTAAAAAAATACTGTTATTCGGTCAATAGTAAAAGTAACAATAATAAAAAAACATTATTAGAGATTTAGTGGAAATAGTAATAAAAACAAACTAGTAGTGCAATAGTGGAAATAGTAATAAAAACAAACTAGTAGTGCAATAGTCGAAATAGTAAAAAAAAAAATACAAGTGCAATAGTGGAAGTAGTGGATAATAAGCGTATTATGAATGCAATAGTTGAAATAAAAAAATTAAAAAATAAAGACTAATGTTAGTGCAATAGTGAAAATAGTAATAAAAACAAACTAGTAATGCAATAGTGGAAATAGTAAAAAACTAAACAAAAAAAACCCCAACACAAATATGAGCGCACGAGTGGAAATAGCGAAAAAAATGCCTATTATGAATGCAATAGTTGAAATAGCAAAAAACAACAAATAAAGACTAATATTAGTGCAATAGTGAAAATAGTAAAACAAGACTATTATGAATGCAATAATTGAAATAGTAGATACAAAAAAGACTATTATTCGGTCAATAGTAAAAGTAACAATAAAAAAACATTATTAGAGATATAGTGGAAATAGTAATAAAAACAAACTAGTAATGCAATAGTGGAAATAGTAATAAAAACAAACTAGTAGTGCAATAGTCAAAATAGTAAAAAAAAAATACAAGTGCAATAGTGGAAATAGTGGATAAAAAGCGTATTATGAATGCAATAGTTTAAATAAAAAAATAAAAAAATAAAGACTAATATTAGTGCAATAGTGAAAATAGTAATAAAAACAAACAAGTAATGCAATAGTGGAAATAGTAAAAAACTAAACAAAAAAAACCCCAACACAAATATGAGCGCACGAGTGGAAATAGCGAAAAAAAAAAAGCCTATTATGAATGCAATAGTTGAAATAGAAAAAAACAACAAATAAAGACTAATATTAGTGCAATAGTGAAAATAGTAAAACAAGACTATTATGAATGCAATAGTTGAAATATTATTAAAAAAAATACTATTATTCGGTCAATAGTAAAAGTAACAATAAAAAAACATTATTACAGATATAATGGAAATAGTAATAAAAACAAACTAGTAGTGCAATAGTGGAAATAGTAAAAAACTCAACAAAAAAAACCCCAACACAAATATGAGCGCACGAGTGGAAATAGCGAAAAAAAAAAAGCCTATTATGAATGCAATAGTTGAAATAGAAAAAAACAACAAATAAAGACTAATATTAGTGCAATAGTGAAAATAGTAAAACAAGACTATTATGAATGCAATAGTTGAAATAGTATTAAAAAAAATACTATTATTCGGTAAATATAAAAGTAACAATAAAAAAACATTATTAGAGATATAGTGGAAATAGTAATAAAAACAAACTAGTAGTAAAATAGTGGAAATAGTAATAAAAACAAACTAGTAGTGCAATAGTCGAAATAGTAAAAAAAAATATACAAGTGCGATAGTGGAAATAGTGGATAAAAAGCGTATTATGAATGCAATAGTTGAAATAAAAAAATAAAAAAATAAAGACTAATATTAGTGCAATAGTGAAATTAGTAATAAAAACAAACCAGTAATGCAATAGTGGAAATAGTAAAAAACCAAACAAAAAAAACCCCAACACAAATATGAGCGCACGAGTGGAAATAGCGAAAAAAAAGCCTATTATGAATGCAATAGTTGAAATAGAAAAAAACAACAAATAAAGACTAATATTAGTGCAATAGTGAAAATAGTAAAACAAGACTATTATGAATGCAATAGTTGAAATAGTATTTTTAAAAAAAACTATTATTCGGTCAATAGTAAAAGTAACAATAAAAAAAAAACATTATTAGTGCAATAGTGGAAATAGTAATAAACACAAACTAGTAGTGCAATAGTCGAAATAGTAAGAAAAAAATACAAGTGCAATAGTGGAAATAGTGGAAAAAAAGCGTATTATGAATGCAATAGTTGAAATAGAAAAAAACAACAAATAAAGACCAATATTAGTGCAATAGTGAAAATAGTAAAACAAGACTATTATGAATGCAATAGTTGAAATAGTATTAAAAAAATACTATTATTCGGTCAATAGTAAAAGTAACAATAATAAAAAAACATTATTAGAGATATAGTGGAAATAGTAATAAAAACAAACTAGTAGTGCAATAGTGGAAATAGTAATAAAAACAAACTAGTAGTGCAATAGTCGAAATAGTAAAAAAAAAATACAAGTGCAATAGTGGAAGTAGTGGATAAAAAGCGTATTATGAATGCAATAGTTGAAATAAAAAATTAAAAAAATAAAGACTAATATTAGTGCAATAGTGAAAATAGTAATAAAAACAAACTAGTAATGCAATACTGGAAATAGTAAAAAACTAAACAAAAAAAACCCCAACACAAATATGAGCGCACGAGTGGAAATAGCGAAAAAAAAGCCTATTATGAATGCAATAGTTGAAATAGAAAAAAATAACAAATAAAGACTAATATTAGTGCAATAGTGAAAATAGTAAAACAAGACTATTATGAATGCAATAGTTGAAATAGTATTAAAGAAAATACTATTATTCGGTAAATAGTAAAAGTAACAATAAAAAAACATTATTAGAGATATAGTGGAAATGGTAATAAAAACAAACTAGTAGTGCAATAGTGGAAATAGTAATAAAAACAAACTAGTAGTGCAATAGTCGAAATAGTAAAAAAAAAAATACAAGTGCAATAGTGGAAATAGTGGATAATAAGCGTATTATGAATGCAATAGTTGAAATAAAAAAATAAAAAAATAAAGACTAATATTAGTGCAATAGTGAAAATAGTAATAAAAACAAACTAGTAATGCAATAGTGGAAATAGTAAAAAACTAAACAAAAAAAACCCCAACACAAATATGAGCGCACGAGTGGAAATAGCGAAAAAAAAAGCCTATTATGAATGCAATAGTTGAAATAGAAAAAAACAACAAATAAAGACTAATATTAGTGCAATAGTGAAAATAGTAAAACAAGACTATTATGAATGCAATAGTTGAAATAGTATTAAAAAAATACTATTATTCGGTCAATAGTAAATGTAACAATAAAAAAAAACATTATTAGTGCAATAGTGGAAATAGTAATAAACACAAACTAGTAGTGCAATAGTCGAAATAGTGAGGAAAAAATACAAGTGCAATAGTGGAAATAGTGGATAGAAAGCGTATTATAAATGCAATAGTTGAAATAAAAAAATAAAAAAATAAAGACTAATGTTAGTGCAATAGTGAAAATAGTAATAAAAACAAACAAGTAATGCAATAGTGGAAATAGTAAAAAACTAAACAAAAAAAACCCCAACACAAATATGAGCGCACAAGTGGAAATAGCGAAAAAAATGCCTATTATGAATGCAATAGTTGAAATAGAAAAAAACAACAAATAAAGACTAATATTAGTGCAATAGTGAAAATAGTAAAACAAGACTATTATGAATGCAATAATTGAAATAGTATATACAAAAAAGACTATTATTCGGTCAATAGTAAAAGTAACAATAAAAAACATTATTAGAGATATAGTGGAAATAGTAATAAAAACAAACTAGTAGTGCAATAGTGGAAATAGTAATAAAAACAAACTAGTAGTGCAATAGTCGAAAAAGTAAAAAAAAAATACAAGTGCAATAGTGGAAGTAGTGGATAAAAAGCGTATTATGAATGCAATAGTTGAAATAAAAAAATAAAAAAATAAAGACTAATATTAGTGCAATTGTGAAAATAGTAATAAAAACAAACTAGTACTGCAATAGTGGAAATAGTAAAAAACTAAACAAAAAAAACCCAACACAAATATGAGCGCACGAGTGGAAATAGCGAAAAAAAAAGCCTATTATGAATGCAATAGTTGAAATAGAAAAAAAAAACAAATAAAGACTAAAATGAGTGCAATAGTGAAAATAGTAAAACAAGACTATTATGAATGCAATAGTTGAAATAGTATTAAAAAAATACTATTATTCGGTCAATAGTAAAAGCAACAATAAAAAAACATTATTAGAGATATAGTGGAAATAGTAATAAAAAAAAACTAGTAGTGCAATAGTCGAAATAGTAAGAAAAAAATACAAGTGCAATAGTGGAAATAGTGGAAAAAAAGCGTATTATGAATGAAATAGTTGAAATAGAAAAAAACAACAAATAAAGACCAATATTAGTGCAATAGTGAAAATAGTAAAACAAGACTATTATGAATTCAATAGTTGAAATAGTATTAAAAAAAATACTATTATTCGGTCAATAGTAAAAGTAACAATAATAAAAAAACATTATTAGAGATATAGTGGAAATAGTAATAAAAACAAACTAGTAGTGCAATAGTCGAAATAGTAAGAAAAAAATACAAGTGCAATAGTGGAAATAGTGGAAAAAAAGCGTATTATGAATGCAATAGTTGAAATAGAGAAATAAATAAATAAAGACTAATAGTGCAATAGTGAAAATAGTAAAACAAGACTATTATGAATGCAATAATTGAAATAGTATATACAAAAAAGACTATTATTCGGTCAATAGTAAAAGTAACAATGAAAAAAACATTATTAGTGCAATAGTGGGAATAGTAATTAAAAAAAAGCTAGTTGTGCAATAGTCGAAATAGTAAGAACAAAAAAATACAAGTGCAATAGTGGAAATAGCGGAAAAAAAGCGTATTATGAATGCAATAGTTTAAATAGCAAAAAAATAAATAAATAAAGACTATTATTAGTAAAACAAGACTATTATGAATGCAATAGTTGAAATAGTATAAAAGAAGACTATTACTCGGTCAGTAGTAAAAGTAACAATAAAAAAACATTAGTACGATAGTGGAAATAAAAAAAAAATATATATATTACGAGTGCAACAGTTGAAATAGTATAACAAAATTATATTTGGTCAATAGTAAAAGTAACAATAATAAACTATTATTGCAATAGTGGAAATAGTAATAAACAACCTCGTAGTGCAATAGTGGAAATAGTGGAAAAAAAGCATATTATGAATGCAATAGTTGAAATAGAAAAATACATAAATAAAGACTAATATTAGTGCAATAGTGAAAATAGTAAAACAAGACTATTATGAATGCAATAATTGAAATAGTATATACAAAAAAGACTATTATTCGGTCGATAGTAAAAGTAACAATAAAAAAACATTATTAGAGCAATAGTGGAAATAGTAATAAAAACAAACTAGTAATGCAATAGTCGGAATAGTAAAAAAAAAATACAAGTGCAATAGTGGAAATAGTGGAAAAAAAGCGTATTATGAATGCAATAGTTGAAATAAAAAAAAAAGACTAATATTAGTGCAAAAGTGAAAATAGTAAAACAAGACTATTATGAATGCAATAGTTGAAATAGTATTTAAAAAATATTATTATTCGGTCAATAGTAAAAGTAACAATAAAAAAAACATTAATAGAGCAATAGTGGAAATAGTAATAAAAACAAACTAGTAGTGCAAAAGTCGAAATAGTAAGAAAAACAATACAAGTGCAATAGTGGAAATAGTGGGGAAAAAACGTATTATGAATGCAATAGTTGAAATAGAAAAACAATAAATAAAGACTAATAGTGCACTAGTGAAAAAAGTAAACCAAGACTATTATGAATGCAATAATTGAAATAGTATATACAAAAAAGACTACTATTCGGTCAATAGTAAAAGTAACAATAAAAAACAACAACATTATTAGTGCAATAGTGGAAATAGTAACAAAAACAAACTAGTAGTGCAATAGTCAAAATAGTTAGAACAAAAAAATACAAGTGCAATAGTGGAAATAGTGGGAAAAAAGTGTATTATGAATGCAATAGCTGAAATAGAAAAATAAAAAAAGACTAATATTAGTGCAATAGTGGAAATAGTAAAACAAGACTATTGTGAATGCAATAACTGAAATAGTATATAAAAAAAGACTATTATTCGGTCAATAGTAAAAGTAACAATACAAAAAAAAACATCATTAGTTCAATAGTGGAAATAGTTATAAAAACAAACTAGTAGTGCAATAGTAGAAATAGTAAGAAAAAAATACAAGTGCAATAGTGGAAATAGTGGAAAAAAAGCGTATTATGAATGCAATAGTTGAAATAGAAAAATAAATAAATAAAGACTAAAATTAGTGCAATAGTGAAAATTGTAAAACAAGACTATTATGAATGCAATAGTTGAAATAGTATTAAAAAATACTATTATTCGGTCAATAATAAAGTAACAATTAAAAAAACATTCGTGCAATAATGGAAATAGTAAAAAAAAATTAAAAGGGGTGCAATGGTGGAAATATTTAAAAATGACTTATAAATGCAACAGTTGAGTTAATATAAAAAAAAAAACTATTATTTGGTCAATAGTAAAAGTAGCTATACAAAAAATATCATTGCAATACTGGAAATAGTAATAAAACAACCTCATAGTGCAAAAGTGGAAATAGAAAAAAATAAAAACATTTATGAGTGCAATAGTGGAAATAGTGAAATAAAGCCATTTATGAATGCAACTGTTGAAATAGTATAAAAAAATACTATTATTTGGTCAATAGTAAAAGTAACAATTAAAAAAAAAACACAAGTGCAATAGTGGAAATAGTAAAAAAAAACAACTTGTAGTGCAATAGTGGAAATGGTAAAAAACAAAACAAAACAAAAAACAACAAACATGAGCACAATTGTGGAAATAGTGGGAAAAAAAGCCTATTATGAATGCAATAGTTGAAATAGAAAATAGATAAAGTGCAATAGTGAAACTAGTAAAACAACACTATTATTAATGCAATAGTTGTAATAGTATTTAAAAAAATACTATAATTTGTTCAATAGTAAAAGTAACAATAAAAAAACACTGCAATAATGGAAATAGTAAAAAGAAAACAAATGGGTGCAATGGTGGAAATATGAAAAAAAGGACTTATGAATGCAACAGTTGAACTAATATAAAAAAAAACACTATTTTTTGGTCAGTAGTAAAAGTAGCTATACATCATTATCATTGCAATAGTGGAAATAGTAATAAAACAACCTCGTAAGTGCAATAGTGGAAATAGAAAAAAAAAAACATTTATGAGTGCAATAGTGGAAATAGTGAAATAAAGCCTATTATGAATGCAACTGGTGAAATAGTATAATAAAAGACTATTATTTGGTCAATAGAAAAAGTAACAATACAAAAAATACAAGTGCAATAGTGGAAATAGTGAAAAGACAAACAAGGAGTGCAATCGTGGAAAATATTAAAAAAAGACTTATGAATGCCAGACTTGAAATAATATAAAAACAAATATTCGGTCAATAGTAAAAGTAACAATAAAACACATATTATTGCAATAGTGGAAATAGTAATAACAAACATTTATGAGTGCAATAGTGGAAATATAATTTGTTTTTTATTAAAGACTAATGTTAGTGCAATACTGGAAATAGTAAAAAACAAAAACAAAAAAACGATTGGTGCAATATTATTATTTTATTCATAGTAATTTATTGGCCGCCCAACAAGGGTTAAGAATTACTGCAATAGCGTGAGTAAAAATTTAAAAAAAAAGAATACAAAAAGACTATTACGATTGCAATGGTGGAAATAAAACATATGGGCGCTGGAGAATAATAATGGCCAAAAGTAAGGAAATGGAAAATGCCAGCATGCATTATGTACAAATAAAATGGACTTATTGGCTTCCTGAGTAGACGCCAAATGACTTGCAATCAACAGAAACAATAGTTTGAAAAAGCGGCACATAAATGTTGAATAAACGGTGGAAAGAAAGACTTCCCTGTTCATTATGCGCGCCATTAGCACACTCACTGTGTTGGCGAACAAGTGTTTTTTTGCCCTTGACCTGAATGAAGAGCTGCACACACACACACGTACACACACCTGGTGGTGGAATGGTAGAATATGCATTAGGTAGTTTCAGGTGGGCAGAAAGCAGACGTCTGTGGCCTGAATCATGTTCAAGGAGGATAAAATGTGTTATTGCCATGAAGTGACCTCCGTCATTTGCATGATGATGTTTACCCACAACTGTGGGGACTGGGACCTTTTGATGCTAGTACACTTTATCAGTGTTTTTCAACCACACACCTAATTTGGGTTGAAAATATATTTTTTTGCAAACCAGTAATTATAGTATGCAAATGATGTAACCGTGTAATACTCTTCCATATCAGTAGGTGGCAGCCGGTAGATAATTGCTTTGTAGGTGTCGGAAACAGCGGGAGGCAGTGTGCAGGTAAAAAAAATAAACAAAAGGTGAGTGCCGCTAAGAAAAGCCATTGAAGCTTAGGGAAGGCTATGCAGAACGAAACTAAAACCGAACTGGCTACAAAGTGTCATTATCCGTGGTTCGGATCATGTTTTGGCTATGTTCTGTTAGTTTTAGACTCCAGTATATATTATTAAAAAAAAAAAAAAAAAAAAAAAAAAAAAAAAAAAAAAAAAAAAGTTTTAGACTCCAGTAGTTCCTGTTTTTGTGTGAACCATTGTTTGTTTTAGTCACCATGGCGACTTGTGATTTTCACCTGCCTCTGGTGTTCGGGACACGCACTTGTTTCCAATCAAGAGACATGACTGAAGCCCACCTTTGCCAGTCAGTCGTCCTGGCGTCATTATTGGTTTCATGCCATAGTTTCACAGTTGTTCCATGTCATAGTTCATGTTAGTTGTTTCATGCCACAGTTTCATAGTTGTTCCATGCCATAGTTCATGTTAGTTGTTTCATGCCACAGTTTCATAGTTGTTCCATGCCATAGTTCATGTCAGTTGTTTCATGCCACAGTTTCATAGTTGTTCCATGCCATAGTTCATGTCAGTTGTTTCATGCCACAGTTTCATAGTTGTTCCATGCCATAGTTCATGTCAGTTGTTTCATGCCACAGTTTCATAGTTGTTCCATGCCATAGTTCATGTTAGTTGTTTCATGCCACAGTTTCATAGTTGTTCCATGCCATAGTTAGGGACAGAGGACCCTTTTGAATTTCTAGAGTTGTATTATTATTAGGGACCGAGTCCCTTTGGGACAGAGGACCCTATTGTATTTCTAGCATTTTATTATTATACCGCCGCCTCTTTGAGCTGTAATTTGACCCCCTTAACATGCTTCAAAACTCACCAAATTGGACACACACATCAGGACTGGCGAAAATTGCGATTTAATCAAAAAACCAAACCCCAAAACTCAAAATTGCGCTCTAGCGCCCCCTAGGAAGAAAACACAGACAAAACTGCCTGTAACTCCCAGTAGGAATGTCGTAGAGACATGAAACAAAAACCTCTATGTAGGTCTCACTTTGACCTAGATTTCATACACTGACAACCCCCAGCAAAAATCAACAGGAAGTTTGCAGTTCCCCCTTCAAAACAAAAGTTGTGTAAAAACAGTCACCTTTTTTCAAACATTATCTCCTCTGAGCGCGTTTGTCGTGTCGGCTTCAAATTAGCACAGGAGAGAGATTGAACCCTTCTGATTAAAAGTTGATGAAAGAGTTTTAATTACTGCTCCGGTTTGGATTTTATGAGCCCTCAGAGTTGGTCCCGTCCATCGCTGCTTGCAGCTTTAGTTAGTTAGTTTCTTGCTATGCTATAGTTTATGCTAGTTGCTTGCGTCACGCTATTGTCACGCAACCCTCTACGTAAGTCTTGTTTATTTCATGCTACAGTTAAGAGAGTTTTTGTCTGTTATTTTGTAGTTAGATTAATAAATATGTTCCTACCTGCTACCCTTGTCCGGAAAAGTCAGTTTGCATCCCGGGAGAACAAACTTCGCAGCAAGCTGCGACCCTCCCCCCGTCTTGACACAAAGTCAACAAAAAACAGAATGCTGGACGACAGCAAAGACTTACTGCGGAGCAAAGACGGCGTCCACAATGTACATCAACAATGTCCCCAACTTTAATATTCTTGATTGCTAAAACATTGTAGATGCGGGAAATATCGCTCAAAAGGAAGACATGAAACTCCTACAGGAAAATACCAAAACAAGAGAAAAAGACACCAAAATGGGAGCGCAAGACAAGAACTAAAACACTACACACAGGAAAACGGCAAAGAACTCCAAATAAGTCAGGGTGTGATGTGACAGGTGGCGACAGTACACTGTGGAGAATGCATATATGTTTAAGAGTTCTTTCTTTATTCATAGTCATGTTTGGAGCAGCTAGTACTTTTCAATGTATACTCTGTATACCAGTTTCTCTTTGTCTACAGAGGTCTGTGGAGTTTTTTAGACATTGGAATGTGAAAAGGATACATCTTTTCAGTGTTGGGGAAGGGGGAGGCATTCCTTTTTGGGGGGACTGCTTTCCGATTCAAGAAGTAATTTCTTACCGTTTGAATGTCAGACCAATTCGAGAAGCCGGTATGAATGTATTAGTCTGGGCTGGTCTCCTGAAGCTTCAGTATAACTTGTTAATATTCCTATTCTGTCTTGATGGTCCTTACTCAGCATATATGTCATCTGAAATAATTTGGGATTGACCAGTGACTTTAATTCCCTGAGAGGGAATACTGGGCAGACGCAACAACACCTACTTTGAGACAAGAGCTATAGTGATGCATGCTTGGTTATGGTTTAAAGTCATATCCAACAATTGCGACGACGACTTTTTACTGTCAACTGAGTTTCGTTTTTTTAATGATTTCTGCTGGGGGTGTGCCTGCAGATTTTTTTCAACGCATAAAATGTGCCTCGGCTCAAAAAAGGTAGAAAAACACTGACCTATAAGATGTTTTAGGAACCTTCAAACAGACATGGTTGAGGGCTCATCAGTGTCCACGCTGCTAATTGGATCTTGCATGGTGAGCATCCTGTTAGCATCATCAAGCTGTGTGGACATGTTGGTCCTGGTGCTGCTTTAATGAGGTGTGTCCTGGCTGGTCCGTATTTGATAAGATACAATTATTTTTAAATTTATGTGGCGGATAAATACATGTTTTTACAAAAAATAAAAACAAACAAATAGTTTCAGTAAAGAACAACTTGCATGCAGTTTAACTTTATTATTTAATGACTGTTGTTGTTTTGTTATTGCTGCCTACTAGCATGTCGTTAAGATCTGTTATTAGCGACTTCTATGCAGTTTAGCGTAGCTATTTTTGTCTTATATGCAGTTTAGCTTTGTTATTCACAACTACTTTGCAGTTTAGCTTTGTTATTCACAACTACTTTGCAATTTAGCTTTGTTATTCACAACTACTTTGCAGTTTAGCTTTGTTATTCACAACTACTTTGCAGTTTAGCTTTGTTATTCACATCTACTTTGCAGTTTAGCTTTGTTATTCACAACTACTTTGCAGTTTAGCTTTGTTATTCACAACTACTTTGCAGTTTAGCTTTGTTATTCACAACTACTTTGCAATTTAGCTTTGCTATTAGCGACTTCTATGCAGTTTAGCATAGCTATTTTTGTCTAATATGCAGTTTAGCTTTGTTATTCACAACTACTTTGCAGTTTAGCTTTGTTATTCACAACTACTTTGCAGTTTAGCTTTGTTATTCACAACTACTTTGCAGTTTAGCTTTGTTATTCACAACTACTTTGCAGTTTAGCTTTGTTATTCACAACTACTTTGCAGTTTAGCTTTGTTATTCACAACTACTTTGCAGTTTAGCTTTGTTATTCACAACTACTTTGCAATTTAGCTTTGTTATTCACAGCTACTTTGCAGTTTAGCTTTGTTATTCACAACTACTTTGCAATCTAACTTTGTTATTCACAACTACTTTGCAGTTTAGCTTTGTTATTCACAACTACTTTGCAGTTTAGCTTTGTTATTCACAACTACTTTGCAGTTTAGCTTTGTTATTCACAACTACTTTGCAGTTTAGCTTTGTTATTCACAACTACTTTGCAATTTAGCTTTGCTATTAGTGACTTCTATGCAGTTTAGCATAGCTATTTTTGTCTGATATGCAGTTTAGCTTTGTTATTCACAACTACTTTGCAATTTAACTTTGTTATTCACAACTACTTTGCAGTTTAGCTTTGTTATTCACAACTACTTTGCAGTTTAGCTTTGTTATTCACAACTACTTTGCAGTTTAGCTTTGTTATTCACAACTACTTTGCAGTTTAGCTTTGTTATTCACAACTACTTTGCAGTTTAGCTTTGTTATTCACAACTACTTTGCAGTTTAGCTTTGTTATTCACAACTACTTTGCAGTTTAGCTTTGTTATTCACAACTACTTTGCAGTTTAGCTTTGTTATTCACAACGACTTTGCAGTTTAGCTTTGTTATTCACTACGACTTTGCAATTTAACTTTGTTATTCACAACTACTTTGCAGTTTAGCTTTGTTATTCACAACTACTTTGCAGTTTAGCTTTGTTATTCACAACTACTTTGCAGTTTAGCTTTGTTATTCACAACTACTTTGCAATTTAGCTTTGTTATTCACAACTACTTTGCAGTTTAGCTTTGTTATTCACAACTACTTTGCAATCTAACTTTGTTATTCACAACTACTTTGCAGTTTAGCTTTGTTATTCACAACTACTTTGCAATTTAGCGTTGCTATTAGCGACTTCTATGCAGTTTAGCATAGCTATTTTTGTCTAATATGCAGTTTAGCTTTGTTATTCACTACTACTTTGCAATTTAACTTTGTTATTCACAACTACTTTGCAGTTTAGCTTTGTTATTCACAACTACTTTGCAGTTTAGCTTTGTTATTCACAACTACTTTGCAATTTAACTTTGTTATTCACAACTACTTTGCAGTTTAGCTTTGTTATTCACAACTACTTTGCCATTTAGCTTTGTTATTCACAACTACTTTGCAGTTTAGCTTTGTTATTCACAACTACTTTGCAGTTTAGCTTTGTTATTCACAACTACTTTGCAGTTTAGCTTTGTTATTCACAACTACTTTGCAATTTAACTTTGTTATTCACAACTACTTTGCAGTTTAGCTTTGTTATTCACAACTACTTTGCAGTTTAGCTTTGTTATTCACAAATACTTTGCAATTTAGCTTTGTGACTTGCATGCAGTTTAGATTTGCTATTTGCAACTGCCATGCCGTTTTTCTTTGCTATTAGCAAATTGCTCGCAGTTTAGCTTTGCTATTTGTGTCTAACATTCAAGTTTAGCTTTGTTATTTAAAACTACCATGCAGTTTATATTTGCTATTAGTAACTTGCATGCAGTTTAGCTTTGCTATTAGTGACTTGTATGCAGTTTAGCTTTGCTATTAGTGACTTGCATGCAGTTTAGCTTTGCTATTTGCGACTTATATGCAGTTGAGCTTTGCTATTAGCGACTTGTTTGCAGTTTATCTTAGCTGTTTGTGTCTAACATGCAGTTTATTTTTGCTATTTGTGTTCAGCATGCAGTTAAGCTTTGCTATTTGTATCGAACATCCACTTCAGCTTTGTTTTTTTGTGACTTGCAGGCAGTTTAGCTTTGCTATTTGTGTCTAACATTCAAGTTTAGCTTTGTTATTCACAACTACCATGCAGTTTATATTTGCTATTAGTAGCTTGCATGCAGTTGAGCTTTGCTATTAGCGACTTGCATGCAGTTTAGCTTTGCCATTAGCGACTTGCAGCCAGTTTAGCTTTGCTATTAGCGACTTGCATGCAGTTTAGCTTTGCTATGAGCAACTTGCATGCAGTTTAGCTTTGCTATTTGCGACTTATATGCAGTTGAGCTTAGCTATTAGCAACTTGTTCGCAATTTAGCTTTGCTATTTGCGTCTATCGTGCAGTTTGTCTTTGCTAATTGTGTTTAACATGCAGTTAAGCTTTGCTATTTGTGTCGAACATCCACTTTGGCTTTGTTTTTGAGTGACTTGCATGCAGTTTAGCTTTGCTATTTGCAACCGCCACACAGTTTTTCTTTGCTATAAGCGACTTGCATGCAGTTTAGCTTTGCTATTTGTGTCTAACATTCAAGTTTAGCTTTGTCATTCACAACCACCATGCAGTGTTGGCTTGCTGTGAGCAACTTGCATGCAGTGTATGTTCTATGTATTTTCTGTGTGCATCTATTGTGCAGTTGATATGTTTTTTTAAAATGTATTTATTATTTTTTATTTTATTTTTTATTTTTTGTCATAAAGAAATACAATCATGTGTGCTTACTGACTGTATCCCTGCAGACTGTGTGTGTATATATATATATATATATATATATATATATATATATATATATATATATATATATATATATATCCATCCATCCATCTATTTCTACCGCTTATTCCCTTCGGGGTCGCGGGGGGCATATATATATATATCTATATATATATATATGTCTATATATATATATATATATATATATATATATATATATATATATATATATATATGTATATATATATATATATATATATATATATATATATATATATATATATATATATATATATATATATATATATATATATATATAGATATATATATATATATATATATATATATATATATATATATATATCTATATATATATATATCTATATATATATATATATATATATATTTATTTATATATATATATATATATATATATATATATATATATATATATATATATATATATATATATATATATATATATATATATATATATATATATATATATATATATATATATATATATATATATATATACATATATATATAATGTAGGAACCAGAAATATTAATAACAGAAAGAAACAACCCTTTTGTGCGAATGAGTGTGAATGAGTGTTAATGGGGGAGGGAGGGTTTTTGGGTTGGTGCACTAATTGTAAGTGTATCTTGTGTTTTTTACGTTGATTTAATAAAAAAATTAAATATATTTTTTATTTTATTTTTCGTGCAGCCCGGTACCAATCGATCCACGGACCGGTACCGGGCCCGGTGGTTTGGGACCACTGCTCTAGTGGGTTCCTCGGACCACCACACACTGCCAGGAGAGCCCGGAATTCAGGGTGTAACACAGTTTTATTTTCATCAATCTCGACAGGCTTCTGCTTTTCCAGCACGATGTCTTTTCCCTTGCGTCCGCTCTTCAGCACCTCCAACTCCAACAACGTGTCTCATTCCGGCTGCTGCTAATAAAGGCGACAGGTGATTAGATGACAAGGCCCACCTGGGCCATCCACTCGCCTGTCGCTGTCTTCGAGGCAGGTCCTGGCACACCCCGTTCCGCGGCAGGCCCACGGGCCACGCCCCCCTCCACAGTATCAGACAAGTAGTTCAGCTTTGTTATTTGCATACACCAGTTTAACTTTACTTTTGGTGACTTGCACGCAGTTTATCTTTGTTATTTGCAATTATCATACACTTTAGCTTC
>NC_084736.1:8992218-9004718 GCF_033978785.1 Entelurus aequoreus | reverse complement strand
TAAAGTGTATGATGATTGCAAATAACAAAGATAAACTGCGTGCAAGTCACCAAAAGTAAAGTTAAACTGCATGGTGAATGCAAATAACAAAGCTGAACTACTTGTTGGATACTGTGGAGGGGGGCGTGGCCCGTGGGCCTGCCGCGGGACGGGGTGTGCCAGGACCGGCCTCGAAGACAGCGACAGGTGAGTGGATGGCCCAGGTGGGCCTTGTCATCTAATCACCTGTCGCCTTTATTAGCAGCAGCCGGTATGAGACACGTTGTTGGAGTTGGAGGTGCTGAAGAGCGGACGCAAGGGAAAAGACATTGTGCTGGAAAGCAGAAGCCTGTCGAGATTGATGAAAATAAAACTGTGTTATACCCAGAATTCCGGGTATCTCCTGGCAGTAGTGTGGTGGTCCGAGGAACCCACTAGAGCAGTGGTCCCCAACCACCGATTGGCACCGGGCCGCACAAGAAATTTAAAAAAATAATAATAATAATAATTTTAAAAAATGTTTCTTCTTTTTTTTTATTAAATCAACATAAAAAACACAATATATATACATTATATATCAAAATAGATCAATATAGATCAATACAGTCTGCAGGGATACAGTCCGTAAGCACACATGATTGTATTTCTTTATGAAAAAAAAAAAAAAAAGATAAACTGCGAACAAGTCGCTAATAGCAAAGTTCAACAGCATGAAAGTTGCTAATAGCAAATCTAAACTGCATTCAAGTTACTAATAGTAAAGATAAACTGCATGGTGTCATGATCGGTGGCCCGGATCATGTTTTGTTATTTTCTGTTAGTTTTGGACTACCTTGGTTCCTGTTTGTGCACCTCGAGGTTTGTTTTAGAATTCCATGGGGATTAATTGGGTTCACCTGCCTCTGGTTAATGGTCGGCACGCTCACCTGCTGTCGACCACTAATCAAAGAGCTATTTATTCACCTTTCTCGCCACGCTCAGGCTGGCTTCATTGTTTCGCTGTACGCAACAGTCACGTACATCGGTATTTCTTGTTTCCTAATATACGAGTCCTGTGCTAGTTATTTACCTTAGCTTCCCGTGCGATCGGCACGTTTTCCTTTTGCTTGTTTTCTGTTTTTGGTACGCATTATGATTTATGAGGAATAAATCATGTTCCTACCTGCACGCCTTGTCCGGAGTAGTCCGTCTGCAAATCCAGGAGAACGAACCCCGCAGAAAGATGCGACCCCCCTCCCCCAACCGTGACACATAGAAAGCTAAACTTGAATGTTAGACACAAATAGCAAAGATAAACTGCGAACAAGTTGCTAATAGCAAAGAAAAACTGCATACAAGTTACTCATAGCCAAAATAAACTGCATGGTAGTTGTGAATAACCAAGCTAAACTTGAATATTAGACACAAATGACAAAGCGACAATGCATGCCAGTCACACAAAACTTGAATGTTAGACACACATAGCAAAGCTAAACTGCATGTTAGACAAATAACTGAGCTAAACTGCATACAAGTCGCTAATAGCAAAGCTAAATTGCAAAGTAGTTGTGAATAACAAAGCTAAACTGCAAAGTAGTTGTGAATAACAAAGCTAAACTGCAAAGTAGTTGTGAATAACAAAGCTAAATTGCAAAGTATTTGTGAATAACAAAGCTAAACTGCAAAGTAGTTGTGAATAACAAAGCTAAACTGCAAAGTAGTTGTAAATAACAAAGTTAAATTGCAAAGTAGTAGTGAATAACAAAGCTAAACTGCATATTAGACAAAAATAGCTATGCTAAACTGCATAGAAGTCGCTAATAGCAACGCTAAATTGCAAAGTAGTTGTGAATAACAAAGCTAAACTGCAAAGTAGTTGTGAATAACAAAGCTAAACTGCAAAGTAGTTGTGAATAACAAAGCTAAACGGCAAAGTAGTTGTGAATAACAAAGCTAAACTGCAAAGTAGTTGTGAATAACAAAGCTAAACTGCAAAGTAGTTGTGAATAACAAAGCTAAACTGCAAAGTAGTTGTGAATAACAAAGTTAAATTGCAAAGTAGTTGTGAATAACAAAGCTAAACTGCATATTAGACAAAAATAGCTATGCTAAACTGCATAGAAGTCGCTAATAGCAAAGCTAAATTGCAAAGTAGTTGTGAATAACAAAGCTAAACTGCAAAGTAGTTGTGAATAACAAAGCTAAACTGCAAAGTAGTTGTGAATAACAAAGCTAAACTGCAAAGTAGTTGTGAATAACAAAGCTAAACTGCAAAGTAGTTGTGAATAACAAAGTTAGATTGCAAAGTAGTTGTGAATAACAAAGCTAAACTGCAAAGTAGTTGTGAATAACAAAGCTAAACTGCAAAGTCGTTGTGAATAACAAAGCTAAACTGCATATAAGACAAAAATAGCTACGCTAAACTGCATAGAAGTCGCTAATAACAGATCTTAACGACATGCTAGTAGGCAGCAATAACAAAACAACAACAGTCATTAAATAATAAAGTTAAACTGCATTCAAATTGTTCTTTACTGAAACTATTTGTTTGTTTTTATTTTTTGTAAAAACATGTATTTATCCGCCACATAAATTTAAAAATAATTGTATCTTATCAAATACGGACCAGCCAGGACACACCTCATTAAAGCAGCACCAGGACCAAAATGTCCACACAGCTTGATGATGCTAACAGGATGCTCACCATGCAAGATCCAATTAGCAGCGTGGGCACTGATGAGCCCTCAACCATGTCTGTTTGAAGGTTCCTAAAACATCTTATAGGTCAGTGTTTTTCTACCTTTTTTGAGCCGAGGCACATTTTATGCGTTGAAAAAAATCCGCAGGCACACCACTAGCAGAAATCATTAAAAAACGAAATTCAGTTGACAGTAAAAAGTCGTCGTCGCAATTGTTGGATATGACTTTAAACCATAACCAAGCATGCATCAATATAGCTCTTGTCTCAAAGTAGGTGTTGTTGCGTCTGGCCAGTATTCCCTCTCAGGGAATTAAAGTCACTGGTCAATCCCAAATTCTTTCAGATGACATATATGCTGAGTAAGGACCATCAAGACAGAATAGGAATATTAACAAGTTATACTGAAGCTTCAGGAGACCAGCCCAGACTAATACATTCATACCGGCTTCTCGAATTGGTCTGACATTCAAACGGAAAGAAACTACTTCCTGAATCGGAAAGCAGTCCCCCCAGAAAGGAATGCCTCCCCCTTCCCCAACACTGAAAATATGTATCCTTTTCACATTCCAATGTCTAAAAAACTACACAGACCTCTATAGACAAAGAGAAACTGGTATACAGAGTATACATTGAAAAGTACTAGCTACTCCAAACATGACTATGAATAAAGAAAGAACTCTTAAACATATATGCATTCTCCACAGTGTACTGTCGGCACCTGTCACATCACACCCTGACTTATTTGGAGTTCTTTTCCGTTTTCCTGTGTGTAGTGTTTTAGTTCTTGTCTTGCGCTCCCATTTTGGTGTCTTTTTCTCTTGTTTTGGTATTTTCCTGTAGGAGTTTCATGTCTTCCTTTTTAGCGATATTTCCAGCACCTACAATGTTTTAGCAATCAAGAATATTAAAGTTGGGGACATTGTTGATGTACATTGTGGACGCCGTCTTTGCTCCGCAGTAAGTCTTTGCTGTCGTCCAGCATTCTGTTTTTTGTTGACTTTGTGTCAAGACGGGGGGGGGGGTCGCAGCTTGCTGCGAAGTTTGTTTTCCCGGGATGCAAACTGACTTTTCCGGACAAGGGTAGCAGGTAGGAACATATTTATTAATCGAACTACAAAATAACAGACAAAAACTCTCTTAACTGTGGCATGAAATAAACAAGACTTATGTAGAGGGTTGCGTGACAATAGCGTGACGCAAGCAACTAGCATAAACTATAGCATAGCAAGAAACTAACTAACTAAAGCTGCAAGCAGCGATGGACGGGACCGACTCTGAGGGCTCATAAAATCCAAACCGGAGCAGTAATTAAAACTCTTTCATCAACTTTTAATCAGAAAGGTTCAATCTCTCTCCTGTGCTAATTTGAAGCCGACACGACAAACGCGCTCAGAGGAGATAATGTTTGAAAAAAGGTGACTGTTTTTACACAACTTTAGTTTTGAAGGGGGAATTGCAAACTTCCTGTTGATTTTTGCTGGAGGTTGTCAGTGTATGAAATATAGGTCTAAGTGAGACCTACATAGAGGTTTTTGTTTCATGTCTCTACGACATTCCTACTGGGAGTTACAGGCAGTTGTGTCTGTGTTTTCTTCCTAGGGGGCGCTAGAGCGCAATTTTGAGTTTTGGGGTTTGGTTTTTTGATTAGATCGCAATTTTTGCCAGTCCTGATGTGTGTGTCCAATTTGGTGAGTTTTGAAGCATGTTAAGGGGGTCAAATTACAGCTCAAAGAGGCGGCGGTATGATAATAAAACTCCAGAAATACAATAGGGTCCTCTGTCCCAAAGGGACTCGGTCCCTAATAATAATAAAACGCTAGAAATTCAATAGGGTCCTTTGTCCCTAACTATGGCATGGAACAACTATGAAACTGTGGCATGAAACAACTAACATGAACTATGGCATGGTACAACTATGAAACTGTGGCATGAAACAACTAACATGAACTATGGCATGGAACAACTATGAAACTGTGGCATGAAACAACTAACATGAACTATGGCATGGAACAACTATGAAACTGTGGCATGAAACAACTAACATGAACTGTGGCATGGAACAACTATGAAACTGTGGCATGAAACAACTAACATGAACTGTGGCATGGAACAACTGTGAAACTGTGGCATGAAACCAATAATGACGCCAGGACGACTGACTGGCAAAGGTGGGCTTCAATCATGTCTCTTGATTGGAAACAAGTGCGTGTCCCGAACACCAGAGGCAGGTGAAAATCACAAGTCGCCATGGTGACTAAAACAAACAACGGTTCACACAAAAACAGGAACTACTTGGAGTCTAAAACTTTTTTTTTTTTTTTTTTTTTTTTTTAAATAATATATACTGGAGTCTAAAACTAACAGAACATAACCAAAACATGATCCGAACCACGGATCATGACACTTTGTAGCCAGTTCAGTTTTAGTTTCGTTCTGCATAGCCTTCCCTAAGCTTCAATGGCTTTTCTTAGCGGCACTCACCTTTTGTTTATTTTTTTTACCTGCACACTGCCTCCCGCTGTTTCCGACATCTACAAAGCAATTAGCTACCGGCTGCCACCTACTGATATGGAAGAGTATTACACGGTTACATCATTTGCATACTATAATTACTGGTTTGCAAAAAAATATATTTTCAACCCAAATTAGGTGTGTGGTTGAAAAACACTGATAAAGTGTGCTGGCATCAAAAGGTCCCAGTCCCCACAGTTGTGGGTAAACATCATCATGCAAATGACGGAGGTCACTCCATGGCAATAACACATTTTATCCTCCTTGAACATGATTCAGGCCACAGACGTCTGCTTTCTGCCCACCTGAAACTACCTAATGCATATTCTACCATTCCACCACCAGGTGTGTGTACGTGTGTGTGTGTGCAGCTCTTCATTCAGGTCAAGGGTAAAAAAACACTTGTTCGCCAACACAGTGAGTGTGCTAATGGCGCGCATAATGAACAGGGAAGTCTTTCTTTCCACCGTTTATTCAACATTTATGTGCCGCTTTTTCAAACTATTGTTTCTGTTGATTGCAAGTCATTTGGCGTCTACTCAGGAAGCCAATAAGTCTATTTTATTTGTACATAATGCATGCTGGCATTTCCCATTTCCTTACTTTTGGCCATTATTATTCTCCAGCGCCCATATGTTTTATTTCCACCATTGCAATCGTAATAGTCTTTTTGTATTCTTTTTTTAAAATTTTTTACTCACGCTATTGCAGTGATTCTTAACCCTTGTTGGGCGGCCAATAAATTACTATGAATAAAATAATAATATTGCACTAATCGTTTTTTTGTTTTTGTTTTTTACTATTTCCAGTATTGCACTAACATTAGTCTTTAATAAAAAACAAATTCTATTTCCACTATTGCACTTATAAATGTTTGTTATTACTATTTCCACTATTGCAATAATATGTGTTTTATTGTTACTTTTACCATTGACCAAATATTTGTTTTTATATTATTTGAAGTCTTGTATTCATAAGTCTTTTTTTAATATTTTCCACGATTGCACTCCTTGTTTGTCTTTTCACTATTTCCACTAGTGCACTTGTATTTTTTGTGTTGTTACTTTTTCTATTGACCAAATAATAGTCTTTTATTATACTATTTCACCAGTTGCATTCATAATAGGCTTTATTTCACTATTTCCACTATTGCACTCATAAATGTTGTTTTTTTCTATTTCCACTATTGCACTTACGAGGTTGTTTTATTACTATTTCCACTATTGCAATGATAATGATGTATAGCTACTTTTACTACTGACCAAAAAATAGTGTTTTTTTTATATTAGTTCAACTGTTGCATTCATAAGTCCTTTTTTTCATATTTCAACCATTGCACCCATTTGTTTTCTTTTTACTATTTCCATTATTGCAGTGTTTTTTTATTGTTACTTTTACTATTGAACGAATTATAGTATTTTTTTAAATACTATTACAACTATTGCATTAATAATAGTGTTGTTTTACTAGTTTCACTATTGCACTTTATCTATTTTCTATTTCAACTATTGCATTCATAATAGGCTTTTTTTCCCACTATTTCCACAATTGTGCTCATGTTTGTTGTTTTTTGTTTTGTTTTGTTTTTTACCATTTCCACTATTGCACTACAAGTTGTTTTTTTTACTATTTCCACTATTGCACTTGTATTTTTTTTTGTATTGTTACTTTTACTATTGACCAAATAATACTATTTTTTAATACTATTTCAACAGTTGCATTCATAAATGGCTTTATTTCACTATTTCCACTATTGCACTCATAAATGTTTTTATTTTTTTCTATTTCCACTTTTGCATTATGAGGTTGTTTTATTACTATTTCCAGTATTGCAAAGATATTTATTGTATAGCTACTTTTACTATTGACCAAATAATAGTTTTTTTTTTATATTAATTCAACTGTTGCATTTATAAGTCCTTTTTTAAATATTTCCACCATTGCACCCATTTTAATTTTGTTTTACTATTTCCATTATTGCACGAATGTTTTTTTAATTGTTACTTTATTATTGACCGAATAATAGTATTTTTTTAATACTATTTCAACTATTGCATTCATAATAGTCTTGTTTTACTGTTTTCACTATTGCACTAATATTAGTCTTTATTTATTTATTTTTCTATTTCAACTATTGCATTCATAATACGCTTTTTTTCCACTATTTCCACTATTGCACTTGTATTTTTTTCTTACTATTTCGACTATTGCACTACTAGTTTGTGTTTATTACTATTTCCACTATTGCACTACTAGTTTGTTTTTATTACTATTTCCACAATTGCACTAATAATGTTTTTTTTTATTGTTACTTTTACTATTGACCGAATAACAGTATTTTTTAAATACTATTTCAACTATTGCATTCATAATAGTCTTGTTTACTATTTTCACTATTGCACTATTAGTCTTTATTTGTTGTTTTTTTCTATTTCAACTATTGCATTCATAATACGCTTTTTTTCCACTATTTCCACTATTGCACTTGTATTTTTTTCTCACTATTTCGACTATTGCACTACTAGTTTGTGTTTATTACTATTTCCACTATTGCACTAATAATGTTTTTTTTTTATTGCTACTTTTACTATTTACCGAATAATAGTATTTTTTTAATACTATTTCAACTATTGCATTCATAATAGTCTTGTTTTAGTATTTTCACTATTGCACTAATATTAGTCTTTATTTGTTGTTGTTTTCTATTTCAACTATTGCATTCATAATAGGCTTTTTTTTTCGCTATTTCCACTCGTGCGCTCATATTTGTGTTGGGGTTTTTTTTTGTTTAGTTTTTTACTATTTCCACTATTGCATTACTTGTTTGTTTTTATTACTATTTTCACTATTGCACTAATATTAGTCTGTATTTTTTTATTTTTGTATTTCAACTATTGCATTCATAATACGCTTTTTATCCACTATTTCCACTATTGCACTTGTATTATTTTTTTACTATTTCGACTATTGCACTCCTAGTTTGTTTTTATTACTATTTCCACTATTGCATTACTAGTTTGTTTTTATTACTATTTCCAATACATCTCTAATAATGTTTTTTTATTGTTACTTTTACTATTGACCGAATAATAGTATTTTTTTAAATACTATTTCAACTATTGCATTCATAATAGTCTTGTTTTACTATTTTCACTATTGCACTAATATTAGTCTTTATTTGTTGTTTTTTTCTATTTCAACTATTGCATTCATAATAGGCATTTTTTTCGCTATTTCCACTCGTGCGCTCATATTTGTGTTGGGGTTTTTTTTGTTTAGTTTTTTACTATTTCCACTATTGCATTACTAGTTTGTTTTTATTACTATTTTCACTATTGCACTAATATTAGTCTTTATTTTATTTTTTTTTATTTCAACTATTGCATTCATAATACGCTTTTTATCCACTACTTCCACTATTGCACTTGTATTTTTTTTTTTACTATTTCGACTATTGCACTACTAGTTTGTTTTTATTACTATTTCCACTATATCTCTAATAATGGTTTTTTTTATTGTTACTTTTACTATTGACCGAATAATAGTCTTTTTTGTATATACTATTTCAATTATTGCATTCATAATAGTCTTGTTTTACTATTTTCACTATTGCACTAATATTAGTCTTTATTTGTTGTTTTTTTCTATTTCAACTATTGCATTCATAATAGGCTTTTTTTGGTGCTATTTCCACTCGTGCGCTCATATTTGTGTTGGGATTTTTTTGGTTGAGTTTTTTACTATTTCCACTATTGCATTACTAGTTTGTTTTTATTACTATTTTCACTATTGCACTAATATTAGTCTTTATTTTTTTATTTTTTTATTTCAACTATTGCATTCATAATACGCTTTCTATCCACTATTTCCACTATTGCACTTGTATTTTTTTTTTTACTATTTCGACTATTGCACTACTAGTTTGTTTTTATTACTATTTCCACTATATCGCTAATAATGTTTTTTTTATTGTTACTTTTACTATTGACCGAATAATAGTCTTTTTTGTATATACTATTTCAATTATTGCATTCATAATAGTCTTGTTTTACTATTTTCACTATTGCACTACTGGGTTGTTTTGCTATTTCAACTACTGCATTTATAATAGGCTTTTTTTTCAAAATATGTGTTTGTTTGTTGTTGTTTTTTTACTATTTCCACTATTGCATTCATAATAATAATAGCAATATTTTGGCAAAAAAGTAACCTACCAAAATGTACATTTTTCCCACCCAAAACACCATTTTTATGTTCATTATCCTGTCTAGTCTACATTTTTACCAAACATAAATGAAACATCATAAACAACGGTTACATTTATCCCACGAAGCATGTTTTTGTTGTGGAATCCAGCACTACATTATTCTTTTATGTGCACGCTGGTTCCGAATCGTTTGTATTCTTTATCATTCAGGTCATTGAAATGAATCAAAAATAGATGAATATCTTCCACGGGGGGGGGGGGATCCTCTCACCAATACCAATGAACCACAGTGATCAGACATCATAAAGCATCATTATGTCTAACAAAGCCGCTGTCACGCTCAGGCTTGATTTAATGCCGCCATCATTCACGTGTTTCTATCTTCAAACAGAAGAGGGGGGGAAAAAAAAGAAAATCTGGGTTATTACAGGCTTGTAGTCTGGGTCACCTTCACTGTAATGATTAATGGATTCTATAGCAAGACTGGCTGGAATTCCAAGACGCCGGCGAGGAGATGCTATGCAGGTCCACTCAAGGTTGGCTTCCCATCCAATTTGTGTTGTGAAGTCTCATCAGTGCAACACGACCACGCACATTAGCTCGCTCCGTTGCTCCTTGGGATTGACGCTTCCCCGTCGCTCCCTTGAAAATTCCTCCTCGCGGGGAACAACACGGCATTACCGCCGCCGGGAATAAACTGGATGAGCTTCCTGATGAATGCGGACCTGCCAGTCGTTGGCATGCGTGCACGTGACCACAGGTGGTGACCAAAAGCCTGCTAAATAAATGCATTCATCACGAGCCTGCTGCATTCTGGGAAAACGCGGAAATAACATTAAAATGAAGCGACTCGCTTAAAGGTCAACTTTTTTAAACCAAAAAACATAACAAGAGCACCAAAATCTACCTTATTTTATCATTGGTTGACGGAACTATTTTTTAAAAATAGAAAATATTGGTAACTGTGGAGGGGGGGCGTGGCCTGCGGGCCTGCCGCGGAACGGGGTGTGCGAGGACCGGCCTCGAAGACATTCGTCGTACCTGACACATGACACATAACAAATTTGAGGCCTTCATTATCCACTTGGCAGTAGAGTGTTGACCATCTTAAAATCTCAATCTTCAGTAGCTCATGTTAGCTCCTAAACCGTAACTTAAAAAAGGTTGGCTGGACTGCTATTAAGGTATGATGCAATCGCCGCTCATGTTAAGTACCGAACCGTAACTTAAAAGGGTTGGCTGAACTGCTATTAAGGCATGACGCAATCGGCCCTCATGTTAACTACCAAACCTTAACTTAAAAGTATTGGCTGAGCTGCTATTAAGGTATGATGCAATCGCCGCTCATGTTAAAACTGAACCGTAACTTAAAAGGGTTGGCTGATCAGCTATTAAGGTATGACGTAATCGCCACTCATGTTAACTACCAAACCGTAACTTAAAATGGTTGGCTGAACAGATATTAAGGTATGATGCAATCGCCGCTCATGTTAACGATCGAACCCTAACTTAAAAGGGTTGGCTGAACAGCTATTAAAGTATGATACAATTGCCGCTCATGTTAACTACCAAACCGTAACTTAAAAGGGTTGGCTGATCAGCTATTAAGGTATGACGTAATCGCCGCTCATGTTAACTACCAAACCGTAACTTAAAAGGGTTGGTTGAACAGCTATTAAGGCATGATGCAATCGCCGCTCATGTTAACTACCGAACCTTAACTTCAAATGGTTGGCTGAACAGATATTAAGGTGTGATGCAATCGCCGCTCATGTTAACTACCAAACCGTAACTTAAAAGGGTTGGCGGAACTGCTTCTTCATCGTATGGGCAGCTGTTTTCCGGCACCCGGACCTGAGGCCGAGGGTCTATGCCTTTTACCACCCCAGGCCCGGGGGGCCCTCCCGTTCATATGTCAGGACACACAGAAGTGAGCCAGGTCACCGAGCAGTCATCCAGGTCCGCCAGGCCACGCAAACCATTAGGAGCACGATAAATCGGGCAACGCAGGATCACGTGGTCGGCAGTCTGCTCCTCCGCGCCACACTCACACGTCGCGTTAGGTGCTAAGCGGAACTGCTATTAAGGCATGACGCAATCGCCGCTCATGTTAACTACCGAACCTTAACTTCAAATGGTTGGCTGAACAGATATTAAGGTGTGATGCGATCGCCGCTCATGTAAACTACCGAACCGTAACTTAAAAGGGTTGGCTGAACAGCTATTAAGGTATGACGCAATCGTCGCTCATGTCAACGACCGAACCCTAACTTAAAAGGGTTGGCTGAACAGCCATTAAGGTATGACGCAATCGCCGCTCATGTTAACGACCGAACCCTAACTTAAAAGGGTTGGCTCAACAGCTATTAAGGTATGATAAAATCGCCGCTCATGTTAACTACCGAACCGTAACTTAAAAGGGTTGGTTGAACAGTTATTAAGGTATGATGCAATCGCCGCCCATGTTAACTACCGAACCGTAACTTAAAAGGGTTGGCTGATCAGCTATTAAGGCATGACGCAATCGCCGCTCATGTTAACTACCAAACCTTAACTTAAAATGGTTGGCTGAACAGATATTAAGGTATGATGCAATCGCCGCTCATGTAAACTACCGAACCGTAACTTAAAAGGGTTGGCTGAACAGCTATTAAGGTATGACGCAATCGTCGCTCATGTCAACGACCGAACCCTAACTTAAAAGGGTTGGCTGAACAGCCATTAAGGTATGACGCAATCGCCGCCCATGTTAACGACCGAACCCTAACTTAAAAGGGTTGGCTCAACAGCTATTAAGACATGACGCAATCGCCGCTCATGTTAACAACCAAACCTTAACTTAAAATGGTTGGCTGAACAGATATTAAGGTATGATACAATCGCCGCCCATGTTAACTACCAAACCGTAACTTAAAAGGGTTGGCTGAACAGCTATTAAGGCATGATGCAATCGCCGCTCATGTTAACTACAGAACTGTAACTTAAAAGGGTTGGCTGAACAGCCATTAAGGTATGACGCAATCGCCGCTCATGTTAACGACCGAACCCTAACTTAAAAGGGTTGGCTGAACAGCTATTAAGACATGACGCAATCGCCGCTCATGTTAACAACCAAACCTTAAC
>NC_084736.1:8977218-8987218 GCF_033978785.1 Entelurus aequoreus | reverse complement strand
ATGTAAGGAGGTGTTCTTGTGCAAGTGACGGGGAAGACAACGGATGTATACCATTATAAAATGTTGTCAAAAAGACTGAAGCGATCGTATCCACTTGTTAAAGCATTTTAAACCATTATTAAAGTTAGAAAATGTGTTTATTGGAAGTGATGTGTGTTTCTGGTCTTGTCATCAGACAGTGCAGCTGGATCAAAAGAGACGTCGGAGACGCTTTAATGAACCAAAAGTTGCTTTGTTACAAGCGAGTGTCATTAATACAGGACTGCAGTTCCTGGAGGAGGTCGGGTCAAGATAAATGAGGCATTCCCAACTTTGGTAGAACCAAAAACAACTTTTGGTTCAGTAAAGTGTCTCGCTTTACTGAACCAAAAGTTGTGTTATTACAAGCGAGTGTCATTAATACAGGACTGCAGTTCCTGGAGGAGGTCGGGTCAGGAAAACGAGGCACTCCTAACTCGGAGGAGCCGAACCACAGTCTTATATTCCGTCTTTCTCTGTCTGGGTGTGTGTTAATTCAGGAGAGTACAACCTGACCATGTAAGGAGGTGCTCGTGTGTAAGTGACGGGGGAGACAACGGATGTATACCATAATAAAATGTTGTCAAAAAGACTGAAGCGATCTTATCCACTTGTTAAAGCATTCTAAACCATTATTAAAGTTAGAAAATGTGTTTATTGGAAGTGATGTGTGTTTCTGGTCTTGTCATCAGACAGTGCAGCTGGATCAAAAGAGACGTCGGAGACGCTTTAATGAACCAAAAGTTGCTTTGATACAAGCGAGTGTCATTATACAGGACTGCAGTTCCTGGAGGAGGTCGGGTCGGGAAAACGAGACACTCCTAACTCGGAGGAGCCGAACCACAGTCTTATATTCCTTCTTTCTCTGTCTGGGTGTGTGTTAATTCAGGAGAGTACAACCTGACCATGTAAGGAGGTGCTTGTGTGTAAGTGACGGGGGAGACAACGGATGTATACCATAATAAAATGTTGTCAAAAAGACTGAAGCGATCTTATCCACTTGTTAAAGCATTCTAAACCATTATTAAAGTTAGAAAATGTGTTTATTGGAAGTGATGTGTATTTCTGGTCTTGTCATCAGACAGTGCAGCTGGATCAAAAGAGACGTCGGAGACGCTTTAATGAACCAAAAGTTGCTTTGTTACAAGCGAGTGTCATTAATACAGGACTGCAGTTCCTGGAGGAGGTCGGGTCAGGAAAATGAGGCACTCCTAACTCGGAGGAGCCGAACCATAGTCTTATATTCCGTCTTTCTCTGTCTGGGTGTGTGTTAATTCAGGAGAGTACAACCTGACCATGTAAGGAGGTGCTCGTGTGTAAGTGACGGGGGAGACAACGGATGTATACCATTATAAAATGTTGTCAAAAAGACTGAAGCGATCTTGTCCACTTGTTAAAGCATTCATGAAAGTTAGAAAATGTTTACTTTTTTATAGGAAGTGATGTGTATTTCTGGTCTTGTCATCAGACAGTGCGGCTTGATCAAAAGAGACGTCGGAGAAGCTTTACTGAACCAAAAGTTGCCTTTTTACAAGCGAGTGTCATTAATACAGGACTGCATTTCCTGGAGGAGGTCAGGTTAAGAAAACGAGGCACTCCCAACTTGGAGGAGCCGAATCACAGTCTTATATTCCTTCTTTCTCTGTCTGGGTGTGTGCTAATTCAGCAGAGTACAACCTGACCATGTATACCAGTGCGGACCGATTGGACCGCGCAAGAAATTTAAAAAAATAAAAAATAAAAAATAAAAATTGTTTTTTTTTTGTTTTTTTTTTATTAAATCAACATAAAAAACACAATATAAATGATAAATGGATTATACTTGTATAGCGCTTTTCTACCTTCACGGTACTCAAAGCGCTTTGACAGTATTTCCACATTCACCCATTCACACACACATTCACACACTGTATATCAATATAGATCAATACAGTTTGCAGGGATACAGTCCGTGAGCACACATGATTGTATTTATTTATTAAAAAAAATAAAAAAATATAAAAAAAATCCACCCCACTGATGTATACCATAACTTGTAGGTTGACGTTTAAGATAAACATGGAGTCTCTCCTCCAGGATAGAGCTATCACTTTTGCATTCCGAAGTCTTCCCGTGAGAGAGCTAACCCAGTCCAACTAAGGCTCCTTAATTTATTGTGGGCTCAACTGTTATTTACTTAAACCTGGTGGTTCGCTTTCTCCAAGTTGAATATAAACATTCGCCATATGTAGAACATAAAATGAGTTAATTAATTCACTTCAGAATGTAATTGATTTTTCCTGCTAACTACGTATACGAGTTGATACATGCGAATGAACGTTGTCAACAAACGCAGCAATCAGTCCCTTCATCACGTTGTCAACAAACTGGTCACTGGTGACGCGTTCACGGAAAAAAGCCTTCACATGTCCCGATTTATAATTCACACGACATTTCCCGCTCTTTGCAGAGGTGGTTGAGGTGAGCTGACTGTTGAGCAGGGAGACATTTATTATGATAATGGCATCGGCTGTTCTCGATTCACAACCGTCAGCGTTGATAAACTTTGCTCCGTTAACATTTGATGAGCGTATTTGTCTTTGTTTTTTGGGGGGCATGGATGCTACATCCAAACTTTTTTTTTTTTTTTTTTTTTTTTAGCAAGTTCAAATCTTGTGACATTGTTTTATTCTATTAAAGGTTCTCAGTTTGTTTATCGGGATGAATGAAAGGCGACTAGGAATAAATCCTAAAATAAAAAGACCAATGTATCAAAATTAAAATTAAGTTTCAATACTTATTTGACCTTTGCTGTATTTTCCGGACCATAGGGCGCACCAGATTATAAGGCGCATTGCCGATGAATGGTCTACTTTCCAAAAAAAAATAAGGAAATAAAAACGGAATACAATGATTTGCAAAACATTTTCAACCTATATTCAATTGAATAGACTGCAAATACAAGATATTTAATGTTTGAACTGAGAAACTTCTTTTTCTTTGCATATAATCATTAACTTAGAATTTAATGGCAGCAACACATTGCAAAAAAGTTGTCACATGGGCCTTTTTACCACTGTGTTACATGGCCTTTCCTTTTAACAACACTCCTTTTAACACACATTTTTGAAGCTTTTCAGGTGGAATTCTTTCCCATTCTTGCTTGATGTACAGCTTAAGTTGTTCAACAGTCCGGGGGTCTCCCTTGTGCTATTTTAGGCTTCATAATGCGCCACACATTTTCAATGGGAGACATGTCTGGACTACAGGCAGGCCAGTCTAGGAATTGTCTTGCTAAAATAAGCAGGGGCGTCCATGATAACGCTGCCCGGATGGCAAGATATGTTGCTCCAAAACCTGTATGTACCTTTCAGCATTAATGGTGCCTTCACAGATGTGTAAGTTACCCATGTCTTGGGCACTAATACACCCCCATACCATCACAGATGCTGGCTTTTACACTTTGCGCCTAGAACAATCCGGATGATTCTGTTCCTCGTTGTTTACGACGTCCACAGTTTCCAAAAACAATTTGAAATGTGAACTCGTCAGACCACAGAACACTTTTCCACTTTGCATCAGAACATCTTATATGAGTTTGGGTGTTGTTGATAAATGGCTTTCGCTTTGCATAGTAGAGTTTTAACTTGCACTTACAGATGTAGCGACCAACTGTCGTTACTGGCAGTGGTTTTCTGAAGTGTTCCTGAGCCCATGTGGTGATATCCTTTACGCACTGATGTCGCTTTTTGATGCAGTACCGCCTGAGGGATCGAAGGTCACGGGCGTTCAATGTTGGTTTTCAGCCTTGCTGCTTACGTGCAGTGATTTCTCCAGATTCTCTGAACCTTTTGATGATATTACAGACCGTAGATGGTGAAATCCCTAAATTCCTTGCAATAGCTGGTTGAGAAATGTTGTTCTTGAGCCCCATGTGGTGATATCCTTTACACACTGATGTCCCTTTTTGATGTAGTGCCGCCTGAGGGATCCACGGTCCGTATAATCATTGCTTACGTGCAGTGATTTCTCCAGATTCTCTGAACCTTTTGATGATATTACGGACCGTAGATGGTGAAATCCCTAAATTCCTTGCAATAGCTGGTTGAGAAATGTTGTTCTTGAGCCCCATGTGGTGATATCCTTTACACACTGATGTCCCTTTTTGATGTAGTGCCGCCTGAGGGATCGACGGTCCGTATAATCATCGCTTACGTGCAGTGATTTCTCCAGATTCTCTGAACCCTTTGATAATATTACGGACCGTAGATGGTGAAATCCCTAAATTCCTTGCAATAGCTGGTTGAGAAATGTTGTTCTTGAGCCCCATGTGGTGATATCCTTTACACACTGATGTCCCTTGTTGATGTAGTGCCGCCTGAGGGATCGACGGTCCGTATAATCATCGCTTACGTGCAGTGATTTCTCCAGATTCTATGAACCTTTTGATGATATTACGGACCGTAGATGGTGAAATCCCTAAATTCCTTGCAATAGCTGGTTGAGAAATGTTGTTCTTGAGCCCCATGTGGTGATATTCTTTACACACTGATGTCCCTTTTTGATGTAGTGCCGCCTGAGGGATCCACGGTCCGTATAATCATCGCTTACGTGCAGTGATTTCTCCAGATTCTCTGAACCTTTTGATGATATTACGGACCGTAGATGGTGAAATCCCTAAATTCCTTGCAATAGCTGGTTGAGAAATGTTGTTCTTGAGCCCCATGTGGTGATATCCTTTACACACTGATGTCCCTTTTTGATGTAGTGCCGCCTGAGGGATCCACGGTCCGTATAATCATCGCTTACGTGCAGTGATTTCTCCAGATTCTCTGAACCCTTTGATGATATTACGGACCGTAGATGGTGAAATCCCTAAATTCCTTGCAATAGCTGGTTGAGAAATGTTGTTCTTGAGCCCCATGTGGTGATATCCTTTACACACTGATGTCCCTTTTTGATGTAGTGCCGCCTGAGGGATCCACGGTCCGTATAATCATCGCTTACGTGCAGTGATTTCTCCAGATTCTCTGAACCTTTTGATGATATTACGGACCGTAGATGGTGAAATCCCTAAATTCCTTGCAATAGCTGGTTGAGAAATGTTGTTCTTGAGCCCCATGTGGTGATATCCTTTACACACTGATGTCCCTTTTTGATGTAGTGCCGCCTGAGGGATCGACGGTCCGTATAATCATCGCTTACGTGCAGTGATTTCTCCAGATTCTCTGAAACTTTAGATGATATTACGGACCGTAGATGGTGAAATCCCTAAATTCCTTGCAATAGCTGGTTGAGAAATGTTGTTCTTGAGCCCCATGTGGTGATATCCTTTACACACTGATGCCCCTTTTTGATGTAGTACCGCCTGAGGGATCCACGGTCCGTATAATCATCGCTTACGTGCAGTGATTTCTCCAGATTCTCTGAACCTTTTGATGATATTACGGACCGTAGATGGTGAAATCCCTAAATTCCTTGCAATAGCTGGTTAAGAAATGTTGTTCTTGAGCCCCATGTGGTGATATCCTTTACACACTGATGTCCCTTTTTGATGTAGTGCCGCCTGAGGGATCGACGGTCCGTATAATCATCGCTTACGTGCAGTGATTTCTCCAGATTCTCGGAACCTTTTGATGATATTACGGACCGTAGATGGTGAAATCCCTAAATTCCTTGCAATAGCTGGTTGAGAAATGTTGTTCTTGAGCCCCGTGTGGTGATATCCTTTACACACTGATGTCCCTTTTTGATGTAGTGCCGCCTGAGGGATCCACGGTCCGTATAATCATCGCTTACGTGCAGTGATTTCTCCAGATTCTCTGAACCTTTTGATGATATTACGGACCGTAGATGGTGAAATCCCTAAATTCCTTGCAATAGCTGGTTGAGAAATGTTGTTTTTGAGCCCCATGTGGTGATATCCTTTACACACTGATGTCCCTTTTTGATGGAGTGCCGCTTGAGGGATCCACGGTCCGTATAATCATCGCTTACGTGCAGTGATTTCTCCAGATTCTCTGAACCTTTTGATGATATTACGGACCGTAGATGGTGAAATCCCTAAATTCCTTGCAATAGCTGGTTGATAAATGTTGTTCTTGAGCCCCATGTGGTGATATCCTTTACACACTGATGTCCCTTTTTGATGTAGTACCGCCTGAGGGATCCACGGTCCGTATAATCATCGCTTACGTGCAGTGATTTCTTCAGATTCTCTGAACCCTTTGATGATATTACGGACCGTAGATGGTGGAATCCCTAAATTCCTTGCAATAGCTGGTTGAGAAATGTTGTTCTTGAGCCCCATGTGGTGATATCCTTTACACACTGATGTCCCTTTTTGATTTAGTGCCGCCTGAGGGATCGACGGTCCGTATAATCATCGCTTACGTGCAGTGATTTCTCCAGATTCTCTGAACCTTTTGATGATATTACGGACCGTAGATGGTGAAATCCCTAAATTCCTTGCAATAGCTGGTTGAGAAATGTTGTTCTTGAGCCCCATGTGGTGATATCCTTTACACACTGATGTCCCTTTTTGATGTAGTGCCGCCTGAGGGATCGACGGTCCGTATAATCATCGCTTACGTGCTGTGATTTCTCCAGATTCTCTGAACCCTTTGATAATATTACGGACCGTAGATGGTGAAATCCCTAAATTCCTTGCAATAGCTGGTTGAGAAATGTTGTTCTTGAGCCCCATGTGGTGATATCCTTTACACACTGATGTCCCTTTTTGATGTAGTGCCGCCTGAGGGATCCACGGTCCGTATAATCATCGCTTACGTGCAGTGATTTCTCCAGATTCTCTGAACCCTTTGATAATATTACGGACCGTAGATGGTGAAATCCCTAAATTCCTTGCAATAGCTGGTTGAGAAATGTTGTTCTTGAGCCCCATGTGGTGATATCCTTTACACACTGATGTCCCTTTTTGATGTAGTGCCGCCTGAGGGATCCACGGTCCGTATAATCATCGCTTACGTGCAGTGATTTCTCCAGATTCTCTGAACCCTTTGATAATATTACGGACCGTAGATGGTGAAATCCCTAAATTCCTTGCAATAGCTTTGTTCTTAAACAATTATTGTATAATATTGGTTATAAAATGACCATAATTCAATGATCAAATCAACGTCAGAACCCAATATCGATTAAATGTTGTCAAATAGCATGTTTGTTCCAACGTCAGGACCTAATTCAACAAGTTCTGAACGTTGTTTGAATGTCTCGAGCCTGCTGGGTAGTCAAGTGTCACACGGTGAACTGTGTCTAATGTTTTACGGGGATCAGGAACAATGGCTCCTGTATCAAGTGACTGTTTAATGTTTTCAATTAGATGGCGGCATGCTGTATCTGCAGAGTAATGTTTCCTGCATTCGAACTGCACGGGGTGGAGCAAAGTGTTAGTTTCGAGTTGCCTAGCAACAACCTGTTTCTATTGCTCTGGTTAGAACTGGGAGGATGCTGATCGGACTGTAGTCGGTAATATTAGGTTGTGTCTTCTCATTCGTGGATTGGAATTATTACTGCATGTTTTAGAGTGTTTTGGGAAAATAGTTTGCTGGATTGAAGACGTTTGTTAGTGATTGGTGATTGTTTACTTATACACTACCGTTCAAAAGTTTGGGGTCACCCAAACAATGTTGTGGAATAGCCTTCATTTCTAAGAACAAGAATAGACTGTCGAGTTTCAGATGAAAGTTCTCTTTTTCTGGCCATTTTGAGCGTTTAATTGACGCCACAAATGTGATGCTCCAGAAACTCAATCTGCTCAAAGGAAGGTCAGTTTTGTAGCTTCTGTAACGAGCTAAACTGTTTTCAGATGTGTGAACATGATTGCACAAGGGTTTTCTAATCATCAATTAGCCTTCTGAGCCAATGAGCAAACACATTGTACCATTAGAACACTGGAGTGATAGTTGCTGGAAATGGGCCTCTATACACCTATGTAGATATTGCACCAAAAACCAGACATTTGCAGCTAGAATAGTCATTTACCACATTAGCAATGTATAGAGTATATTTCTTTAAAGTTAAGACTAGTTTAAAGTTATCTTCATTGAAAAGTACAGTGCTTTTTCCTTCAAAAATAAAGACATTTCAATGTGACCCCAAACTTTTGAACGGTAGTGTATATACATATTTACTTTTCTATCCACCCATCTAGTATTTTTCTTATCTTTCAGGTTCAACTCTGGGTCATTTGATGGTTCTTTTTTTATCGCAGTGTATTGAAAATAAAAATCTCATTCATCACATTTACAACTTTCTTAATTTTTTATTTAGAATAACTGTTGTATTTATTTTAAATATTTATTAAATTAAATTAAATCTATTTTATTTGATTTTTGTGGAGGGAGGCGTGGCCTGCGGACCTGCAGCGAAGCGGGGTGTGCCAGGACCGGCTTCGAGATCAGCGACAGGTGCGTAAATGTCCCACCTGGGCCTGCTTATTTAATCACCTGTCGCTCTGTTAAAAGGGGAGGAGAGAGGTGGTGGAGCTGGAGCGAGAGCGAGAGAAAGACAGAGACGAACAGACATTTGCTTAAAAGCAACACAGACTGCATCAAAGCCAAAATAAAACCGTATTGTAAACCTCAACGTGAACTGTCATGTCAGTGCTTGGTGGTCCGAGGAACCCGGAGGTAAGAAACCTCCACAATTGTATTTATTTATTAGGGTCCGCACAGGATCATTGTCAAAGGAATCCCAAAGGGAGTCCTTTTGCAATGGGACGAAAGGACACTATTGAAATTGTAAGGTTTTATTATTATTCTTTATTCTTTATTATTATTATTCCGCAGCTTTGCGCACTACTTTGCCCCCCTTTAACATGCTTCAAAACTCACCAAATTTGACACACAAATAGAAAAACGTGACCCAAAAACTTTAGTAAAAAAACCTAACCCCAAAAATCAAAATTGCGCTCTGGCGCCCCCTAGGAAGAAAACTGCCTGTAACTCCCAGTACAAATGTCGTAGAGACATGAAACAAAAACCTCTATGTAGGTCTCACTTAGACCTACTTTTTATTAATTAATTTCTTCGGGCAATTTCCCCTTCAAGACAAAAAAATGACTAAAAACACTCATTTTTGCCTCTTTGAGCTGTAATTTGACCCTCTTAAAATACTTCAAAACTCACCAAACTTTTCACACACATCAGAATTGGTGGAAATTGCGATCTAAAAAAAAAACCGAACCCCAAAACAGAGACAAAACTGCTCCTCAGAGGAAAACTCAGACAAAACTGCTTGTAACTTCCGGTAGGAACGTCTTAGAGACATGAAACAAATACCTCTATGTAGGTCTCACCTAGACCTACATTTCATAGATTTCAGCAAATATCAACAGGAAGTTTGCAATCCCTCCTTCAAAACAAAATTTTTGTTAAAACCGGTCACCAAACATCAAACATTATCTCCTCTGAGCGTGTTTGTCGTTTCGGCTTCAAACTACTACAAGAGAGAGATTGAACCCTTCTGATGAAAAGTTGACGACGCGTTTTGATACGTGCTACCGTTTTGATTTTACGAGCTTTCAAAAACCGGCTGCGCTAAAGCTGCTGCTCTGCTGCTGTGCTTTTACGAGCCTTCAAAGAAAACAACACCTAGGAAAAAAAACACAGACAACACTTCCTCTAATTCCCAGTACGAATATCGTAGAGACATGAAACAAAAACCTCTATGTAGGTCTCACTCAGGACTACCACTGGACAAAAGTATTGGGACCCCTAGGACTAGCACCTGCCAAAATGCGGACCCGACCAACGCTGCTTGCAGCTTTAATTTTAATTTTTTTTACAAATTGAGAGCAAGAACGAAACATATGTGTTAGGAATTGCGGTGAAGTGGAAAATGGGTCGGATAAAACACTTTTTTGGACATCTTGTAATGAGAAAATGGATATGCGAAATATGTGATGTTTCATATTGTAACTGTATGCATGTTGGGAAAAAACCAAAACAACAATATTTGCGTTCTTTTGTGAATATTTGAG
>NC_084736.1:8975490-8977198 GCF_033978785.1 Entelurus aequoreus | reverse complement strand
TTGAATGAAAGAAACTGCTGTTCTAAATGTGTCCACTGGATGTCGCAATAGCAATTATTTGATGTTAGTACATCAGTCGAGAAAAATGAGCAAACTACATAGATAACATCCTGTAATTTAATTTTGATATAAAAAACATTTCTTGATAGATTGAAAATGAACACCGATGGGTTGACTGATGAACATTATCACATCATTTATTCAGAAAATATAAATAACGACAAATAAAGACAGAATACCATTATGTAAGTGTAAAAAAAACTAAACAACAACATTATGTTTTGTACAATTTCAGAATGTGCTTGTTCTATTTTTAAACAAAGAAAACAATCTGAAGTTGTCTTTATTTTTAAGTTTTCGTGCCGTGATTTTACCAGTCTGGCCCACTTGGGAGAACATTTTTTTCCATGTGGCCCCCGATTTAAAATGAGTTTGACACCCCTAATCAAAACTTTACCGCTGCCTGTATTTTTTTCTATATTTTTATTGTAATATTTTCAGTTTGTTCTATTTCTGGCCAAAGTAAGACAAATCTGCAGTTGTCTTCATTTTTTAGTTTTAATGCCATGATTTTAATAGTCCGGCCCGCGTGTGCACAGCTTTTCCTCCATGCGGCCCCTTAGCTAAAATGAGTTTGACACCCCTGGTCTAGTCCATAGTGGGGCCAGCAGGAGACCATCCCGAGCGGAGACAAGTCAGTAGCGCAGAGACGTCCCCAACCGATGCACAGGCGTGCGGTCCACCCCGGGTCCCGACTCTGGACAGCCAGCACCTCATCTATGGTCACCGGAACCGGAATAACCCGGCGAGGGGGCAAAGGAGAAAAGAAAATAGCAGATCAGATAGTTGTCATGATCCGTGGTCCGGATCATGTTTTGTTATGTTCTGTTGGATTTGGATTCCATAGTTCCTGTTTTTGTGCACCCTTGTTTGTTTTAGTTACCAAGATGACTTATTATTTCCACCTGTCTCTGATTAGTGTTCGCCCGCTCACCTGGCTTCCTTGTTTGCTTCATGCAAGCAAGCTGGTCTCGCTTTGCTCAACATTTTTAATTCTAAGAGAGACAAAACTCAAATAGAATTTGAAAATCCAAGAAAATATTTTAAAGACTTGGTCTTCACTTGTTTAAATAAATTCATTTATTTTTTTACTTTGCTTCGTATAACTTTCAGAAAGACAATTTTAAAGAAAAAATACAATCTTAAAAATGATTTTAAGATTTTTAAACACATATACCTTTTTTTTTTTTTTTAAATTCCTTCTTCTTGTTTCCTGACAATTTAAATCTATGTTCAAGTATTTTTTTTTTTTTAATTGTAAAGAATAATAAATACATTTTAATTTAATTCTTCATTTTAGCTTCTGTTTTTTCGACGAAGAATATTTGTGAAATATTTCTTCAAACTTATTATGATTAAAATTCAAAAAAAATATTCTGGCAAATCTAGAAAATGTGTAGAATCAAATTTAAATCTTATTTCAAAGTCTTTTGAATGTCTTTTAAAAATTTTGTTCTGGAAAATCTAGAAGAAATAATGATTTGTCTTTGTTAGAAATATAGTTTGGTCCAATTTGTTATATATTCTAACAAAGTGCAGATTGGATTTGAACCTATTTAAAACATGTCATCAAAATTCTAAAATCAATCTTAATCAGGAAAAATTACGATTATGATGTTTCATAAATTATTTTTAAATTTTTTTTAAA
>NC_084736.1:8967990-8970490 GCF_033978785.1 Entelurus aequoreus | reverse complement strand
GCTCATCAAACACTTATTTGGAACATCCCACAGGTGAACAGGCTAATTGGGAACAGGTGGGTGCCATGATTGGGTATAAAAGTAGATTCCATGAAATGCTCAGTCATTCACAAACAAGGATGGGGCGAGAGTCACCACTTTGTCAACAAATTGTTGAACAGTTTAAGAAAAACCTTTCTCAACCAGCTATTGCAAGGAATTTAGGGATTTCACCATCTACGCTCCGTAATATCATCAAAGGGTTCAGAGAATCTGGAGAAGTCACTGCACGTAAGCGGCTAAGCCCGTGACCTTCCATCCCTCAGGCTGTACTGCATCAACAAGCGACATCAGTGTGTAAAGGATATCACCACATGGGCTCAGGAACACTTCAGAAACCCACTGTCAGTAACTACAGTTGGTCGCTACATCTGTAAGTGCAAGTTAAAACTCTCCTATGCAAGGCGAAAACCGTTTATCAACAACACCCAGAAACGCAGTCGGCTTCGCTGGGTCTGAGCTCATCTAAAATGGACTGATGCAAAGTGGAAAAGTGTTCTGTGGTCTGACGTGTCCACATTTCAAATTGTTTTTGGAAACTGTGGACGTCGTGGCCTCCGGACCAAAGAGGAAAAGAACCATCCGGGTTGTTCTAGGCGCAAAGTGTAAAAGCCAGCATCTGTGATGGTATGGGGGTGTATTAGTGCCCAAGACATGGGTAACTTACACATCTGTGAAGGCACCATTAATGCTGAAAAGGTACATACAGGTTTTGGAGCAACATATGTTGCCATCCAAGCAACGTTACCATGGCCGCCCCTGCTTATTTCAGCAAGACAATGCCAAGCCACGTGTTACATCACCGTGGCTTCATAGTAAAAGAGTGCGGGTACTAGACTGGCCTGCCTGTAGTCCAGACCTGTCTCCCATTGAAAATGTGTGAAGCCTAAAATAGCACAAGGGAGACCCCCGGACTGTTGAACAACTTAAGCTGTACATCAAGCAAGAATGGGAAAGAATTCCACCTGAGAAGCTTCAAAAATGTGTCTCCTCAGTTCCCAAACCTTTACTGAGCGTTGTTAAAAGGAAAGGCCATGTAACACAGTGGTGAACATGCCCTTTCCCAACTACTTTGGCACGTGTTGCAGCCATTAAATTCTAAGTTAATTATTATTTGCCAAAAAAATAAATAAAGTTTATGAGTTTGAACATCAAATATGTTGTCTTTGTAGTGCATTCAACTAAATATGGGTTGAAAAGGATTTGCAAATCATTGTATTCCGTTTATATTTACATCTAACACAATTTCTCAACTCATATGGAAACAGGGTTTGTATGTCACAGCAGCTCAGACGAGGCACCAAGCAGTGTGGGCGGGAAGCGTTTCCACAGACGCGGAAAGTTCTAAAGCTTAGTGATATATCAAACATATCAGATTGTAGGTGGGTTTATTTTGTACCCTTCGCGTTCATATTTGACTGTTTGGTGCATTTACGTTGATTTTCACTTGATTGTAAAATATGTCGATCGAAAGGGGGTGTGACGTTCATATTTTGTCAATATTCAGTGTTTTATCGTTCATAGAAAATTTTAAAATTCCATTATTTTTTTAAGGCGGTCTGTCATAATGTTTTTAGCATTCAATCAGACATTATTGTGAGGTTTTGTATTAGTGTCCCTAAAAATAGATATACAGGCCAGCAGACACATTTTTTTCTGCAAATGTGACCCCAGAGTCAAAATAATTGCCCAGGCCTGCCGTAAAACCATGTTGGAGTGTTCAGCGCTTCCATAGGGAGTAAGTTCAAACTTCACGCTACTTTGTACGAAATCCAAAACCAGTCAAGTTGGCACGTTGTGTAAATGGTAAATAAAAACAGAATACAATGATTTGCTAATTATTTTCAACTCATATTCAATAGAATAGACTGCAAAGACAAGATATTTAACGTTCGAACTAAGAAAACTCTGTCATTTTTTTTTTGGCAAATATGAGCTCATTTGGAATTTGATGCCTGCAACATGTTTCAAAAAAGCTGGCACGAGTGGCAAAAAAGACTGAGAGTGTTAAGGAATGCTCATCAGACACTTATTTGGAACATCCCACAGGTGAACAGGCTAATTGGGAACAGGTGGGTGCCATGATTGGGTATAAAAGCAACTTCCATGAAATGCTCAGTCATTCACCAACAAGGACGGGGCGAGGGTCACCACTTTGTGAACAAATGTGTGAGCAAATTGTCGAACAGTTTAAGGACAACATTTCTCAACCAGCTATTGCAAGGAATTTAGGGATTTCACCACCTACGGTCCGTAAATAATCAAAAGGTTCAGAGAATGTGGAGAAATCACTGCATGTCAGCGGCAAGGCTGAAAACCAACATTGAATGCCCGTGACATTCGATCCCTCAAGGGGTATTGCATCAAAAAGTGACATCAGTGCATAAAGGATATCACCACATGGGCCCAGGAACACTTCCGAAAACCACTGTCAGTAACTACAGTTAACACCACATCTGTA